>NC_142462.1:83447567-83599082 GCF_049115385.1 Moschus berezovskii
CAAAATTTGACCCTTCTCTTACATTCTGCACGAACATTAACTCAAAATGGATTAAAGATTTAGATATAAGACCTAAAATCGTTAAAAATCATAAAAGAAAACAAAGGAATTCTTCTAAACGTTGACTTTGGTAATGATTTCTTTGTTATGACACCAGAAACACAGGCAACAAAAGCAAAAGTAGGCATGTGGGACTGCATCAACTAAAAAGTTCTACAAAGCCAACAAAAAATGAAAAAGCAATCTACAGAATGGGAGAAAAATATCGACAAACTATACACCTGCTAAAGGGTTACTATCCAAACCATACAGGGGCTTCAATAGCAAAACCAAATAGCCTATTTTAAAACTTGGTAAAGGAACTGAATGAGCTTCTCCGGTGGCTCAGTGGTAAAGAATCCACCTGCCAATAAAGGACATTGCTGGTTTGATCTCTGGGTCAGGAAGATCCCCTGGAGAAGAAAATGGCATCCCATTCCAGTTCTTGTCTGGGAAATCCCATGGACAGAGGAGCCTGGTGGGCTACAGTCAATGGGGTTTCAGAGTTGGAGGTGATTAGCAACCAAACAACAACAAAGGAACTGAACAGACCCTTCTTCAAAGATACAAATAGCCAACAAATTTATGAAAAGCTGTTCAAATCACTAGTCATTCAATTCAGTTCAGTCGCTCAGTCGTGTCCGACTCTTTGCAACCCCATGAATCACAGCACGCCAGGCCTCCCTGTCCATCACCAACTCCCGGAGTTCACTCAAACTCATGTCCAGCGAGTCGGTGATGCCATCTAGCCATCTCATTCTCTGTCGTCCCCATCTCCTCCCACCCCCAATCCTTCCTAGCATCAGACTCTTTTCCAGTGAGTCAACTCGACACATGAGGTGGCCAAAGTATTGGAGCTTCAGCTTTAGCATCAGTCCTTAGGGAAATGCAAATCAAAACCACAATGAGGTATCACCTCATACCAACTGGGGTGACTATTTACAAACAACAAAAGATAACTAGTATTGGTGAGGATTTGAAGAAAAAAGAACCATTGTATACTACTACTACTGATAGGAATGTAAATTGGTGAAGTCATATGAAAAAAGCGGAGAAGGCAATGGCACCCCACTCCAGTACTCTTGTCTGGAAAATCCCATGGACGGAGGAGCCTGGTAGGCTGTAGTCCATGGAGTCATGAAGAGTCGGACACGACTGAGCAACTTCACTTTCACTGTTCACTTTCATGCATTGGAGAAGGAAATGGCAACCCACTCCAGTGTTCTTGCCTGGAGAATCCCAGGGACGGGGGAGCCTGGTGGGCTGCAGTCGATGGGGTCGCACAGAGTCGGACACGACTGAAGTGACTTAGCAGCAGCAGCATATGAAAAAGAATAAAGAAGTTCCTTGAAACTTAAAAAATAGAACTACTATGTGTGTGCACACATGCTGTCATATCCATCTGACTCTTTGTGAACCAGTGGACTGTAGCCTGCCAGGCTCCTCTGTCCATGGGATTTCCCAGGCAAAAATATTGGAGTGGGTTGCCATTTCCTACTCCAGGGGATCTTCCCGACCCAGAGATCAAGCCCATGTCTCTAATGTCTCCTGCACTGGAAGGCAGATTCTTTACCACTGCGTCACCTGGGAAGCCCAATACATCCAATACAAAGGCATATTATAAAAAAAAAAAAAAGAAAGAAAGAAAACCCTATGAAACAATAAACACAAACAAATATTTAGAAAAATATTGATTAAAAGTTTTTCCAGAGTTAAAAACAAAGCAGAAAATTCCTACACATACATATGAAAAATATTCAGCCTCATTAAAATAGAAAATGAAAACAACAACCAAATATCCCTTCACATCCTCAAGAGTGGTAAATTTTAAGAAGACAGACAATACCAAGTTTGGCTAGGATGTACACTGAAAAAAATTCTAATCCACCACTAGTAGAAGGGTAATATAGAACAACCTCTTGGGAAAGTGTGGCATTACCTCAGAAAGCAGAACATGTGCAAACTCCATGATCAAGCAGTTCCATGTCTGTGTGTCATGTATCAGTTCAGTTCAGTCACTCAGTCATGTCCAACTCTTTGTGACCCCATGGACTGCAGCACACCAGGCCTCCCATCACCAACTCACAGAGTTTACTTAAACTCATGTCCATTGAGTCGGTGATGCCATCCAACCATCTCAACCTCGGTCATCCCCTTCTCCTTCTGCCTTCAATCTTTCCCAGCACTAGGGTCCTTTCCAATGAAACAGTTCTTCGCATCAGATGGTCAAAGTATTGGAGTTTCAGCTTCAGCATCAGTCCTTCCAATGAATATTCAGGACTGATTTCCTTTAGGATGTACTGGTTGGATCTCCTTTCTGTCCAAGGGACTCTCAAGAGTCTTCTCCAACACCACTGTTCAAAAGCATCAGTTCTTCAATGCTCAGCTTTCTTTATGGTCCAACTCTCTCATCCATACATGACTACTGGAAAAACCATAGCTTTGACTAGACAGACCTTCGTTGGCAAAGTAATGTCTCTGCTTTTTCATATGCTGTCTAGGTTAGCTATAACTTTTCTTCCAAGGAGCAAGCATCTTTTAATTTCATAGCTGCAGTCACCATCTGCAGTGATTTTGGAGACCCCCAAAATAAAGTCTGTCACTGTTTCCCATCTATTTGTTGAACTTTAAGCCAATTTTTTCACTTTCCTCTTTCACTTTCATCAAGAGGCTCTTTAGTTCTTCATCACTTTTTGTCATAAGGGTGGTGTCATCTGCATATCTGAGGTTAGTGATATTTCTCCTGGCAATCTTGATTCCAGCTTGTGCTTCCTCCAGCCCAGCGTTTCTCATAATGTACTCTGCATATAAGTTTAATGGCAGGGTGACAATATACAGCCTTGACATACTCCTTTCTTGATTTGGAACCAGTCTGTTGTTCCATGTCCAGTTCTAACTGTTGCTTCCTGACCTGCATACAGATTTCTCAGGAGGCAGGTCAGGTGGTCTGGTATTCCCATCTCTTTCAGAATTTTCCACAGTTTTTTGTGATCCACACAGTCAAACGCTTTGGCATAGTCAATGAAACAGAAGTAGATGTTTTTCTGGAACTCTCTTGCTTTTTCGATGATTCAGTGGATGTTGGCAATTTGATCTCTGGTTCCTCTGCCTTTTCTAAACCCAGCTTGAACATCTGGAATTTCACAGTTCACGTACTATTAAAGCCTGGTGACATGTTTGTACATATGTTTCAGAAGCATTGTAAGAATCAAGCTACAGAGCATTGTAGTTAAGATCATGGACTATGTAGCCAGGCTCTAGACACTGAAATCTCATCTCTGCTACCTATTGTATCTTAGTTAATTTATTAGCATTTTTATGTTTCAGCCTCCTCATCTATAAGATGATAATAGAGCCTAGCCTAGAGGCTTCTGCTGATATTTAAGTGAGTTGATATATATTAATAATATACAAAGTGGAAAAATACCTGGCACATAAGAAGTATTATAGTTTAAAGCTGTTATTATTATTCACAGAAGAATTATTAATTATAACCAAAAAACTGGGAACAAAGCAAATTTGTGTACTAATGGAATAAATAAATAAACCATCATGGCAAATATATGCATGAATATATACGAATACAAACATGTATATTCCCAGTTATACTCTGTATAAACATAATACACCACTTTATGATAGTAAAATTAAATGGACTGTCTCATTAACAGGAAAAAAACCAAACAAGTAGCTCACAAAATACATACAATATGATTCCATACATGCAAGTTTCTTAAGGTTAAGATGGTACATTGTTGCAGGAGACATATCTTTTTTATAAAATTTGAAAGAAATGTGAGAGATTAATTATAACAAATTCAGAATCTCAGAATGGTGATACCTTCCTGGAAGCTAAGACAAAGAGGGAAGCAAGGAAATTCATCCGGGTTATTTCTATGATGCTAATAATGTTCTATTTCTTAACCTGGATCATGAGAAAATAGAAATGCATTTAGGCTTCAAGCTGTACATATCTCTCTTACTACTTTATATCTTCTACATTTTACAAAAGTTTTTTTTTATATGAAATATATCACAACCTTTGGGTGTAAATATGTGTTCTTTGCTTTTATATTAATTGCTTTACTTACCACTTGCTTTACTGAAAAGAAAATTACTTCCTCTCCCATTCCTTTCTTTAGAAGTACAGTCCCAAACACAGAATTTTTTTCACATCCAGAAACTAATATATTAGAGTGCTGCATAGTTTCTGACTCCAGTTTCCACTGTTTTTCACAATTTTAAAGCAACATCAAAACTGATTCTAAGCCAACTTACTGTTGATGGGGATGCAATCTGACACAGACAGATAATTCACATTACACACATAGTTTCCTGTCAACAGCAATTTCTGAAATGAGGCTGGAGCAGCATGAGAAACAGAGAAAGGAAGAAGATGGAAATTAAGAATGGAATTATGAACAATAGAAAAAGATTCACCCCTGAAGGGTCAATTTGAGAACAAAACCAAACCACCCTCAAACAGATCTTACCCATCCTTAATAAGAACCATCACTAAAATTGTACTTCTTGCAACAGAAAACAAGACTCTGGTAACATTAAGCTGGAGTACTGGTTCTGAATTTCCTATTTTTTCCATTTAGAGTCATGTGTCACATTTGAGGATGAGCCACCCACACAAGACTGCTTAGGTTCTGTTCACAATACACAGAAAGTTCCTGAATTGAAAGTTTCTGACAGAGTTGACAGGGTCTACATGAGGGCTCATTGTTAAGATGGCTCACTATGTTGACCTCGAAAACAAAGAATAAAATCACGTGATCCTTGAGACTGACCACACTGCTCAAATTACATTCTGTTTTCTCACTGGCACCTACCTTCTCAAAGCTATGAGACCATCAGATCCCAGACCTTCAGCTACATGACCACAGGACTCAACTGCAGGCTAAAAATTAACTATCCCTTCAGAGAATTTTTCATTGGTGGGGTATAAGAAAGACCTTGTCAGAAAGGGAGGACACCAGTTCTCCTTAAGGGCCAGTCACTCTCTTGTTTCCCTCTAATAAATTTCCCTTTGGCCTGACTCGCTCGCTTTTTCTCTGCATTCGTCTTACAAGAGTCAAAATGAAAATGAGAAAAAAATTGGAGAATGGGATGTTTAAAATGTTTATTCGGTATGATATTTTTAAAAAAATGTATTCTAGTGTCTGTATTACAAAGATTTTGCTCATAATTCCAGGGTAGAAAATGTTAAGCATGACTGCACAGATATGATAAGGCACTGATTTATGTGTAGACTAGGGAAGACAACAATTTTTTTGGTTAGACTGTTCTATATCACAAATATAAAACGGCTTTTCCTTTTTATTGTTCAGTTCAATAAATCTTGTCTACTAATCTGTAAATTGCTGGCTCAAGCTACAGGCCAAGATTTTCTCATTGAAATAAAGTCTATGGAAGAGGCCCCTGGCATGAAGCGAAATCCTCTATTTAGAGTACAATTTTTCTATCCCCTGCAGACCCACCACAAGAAGATTTTACTGTGCTTACTTATTGAAATACACTGGAAAAATACCTGTTAATATTTAAGGCAGCAATGATTTCCATGAGGACTCAAAGTCTTTTAAAAGTTTTTGGATGTTCTACACATCCCAAATTAGCCAGTCTTCCCATCAGGACCAACACAAGAAGAAATAATGAGTGTAAAAGTGTTCAAGAGTCTAGGTAAGATAATAATGATTATACTGACTCATTTATGAAGTTAGAAAATTATGAGTACTGGCTAACACCAGTATGTAAATAATGAGACAAAGATGAAAGTGCTCTAATGTCCTAAAATGCTAAAGCAAAGGCTTTAGAGGGCTGGGAACTAGAGCAGTTATGCCCCCAGAGGATCATGTGGGAGAAGTGGAGTCAATACTTCAGAGCCAGAAAGCAAGAGTGAGCTGGCCTAGACGTCCTGAGGACAAGCCTTCCAGCAACACACTTTTGGGGATGTTGGAAGAGAAGCTGAGTCTGCGCTCATCTCCTCTGAATCTAAAACTCAAGAAGCACAAAAATCCAATAGAGTAGGCTTCCAAAGTTTCCAGTGATAAAACATTCCTAATACTACAATGATTACACACATGTAAGAAAGTAAGCCACTATAAGTCAATCCAGCAAAAACAAGAAGCCACAGATTAATAAAGATTTCATAGTTGTAATCCTTGAAGATTTTGAAATTGTCGTTCCCAGCATTCAAAAGAACTATGCATGAAATGTTTAAATGAACATCTGGGCAATGGCAAAAATAAGCATGAATCAAGAAATTCTCAGAGATAGATATATAAAATTTAAAACATAGAGTTTGTGGAAGTGAATTTGAAATAAATAATGCCATAAAGGTTCAAGACAGAATTTGTGAACTAAAAGGCATACACAAATAATTTATTCAGAATGAAACGAAAGAAAGAGATGAAAATGTGAGAGAGATGGAGGTCAGAATGAGGAATCAGATGTTCCAGAATGCTGGAATCACAAAATGCAAATGGGGAAGAGGTGGTATTTAAGAGTTGAATAAAGCCTGAGTATATTCTAGAATGGAAGAAAAATATAAATCAAGACATCAAAGGAGCACAGAGTATCCTAAGCAGAAAACTGAAACAGAAGTCTGATAGCTTTCTTTGCTCTGTACTCAAGTCTCATTTTTCCCAAATGTCTAACTTTCTAAAAAGACAGAAAACGGCATTTAGAAAGAGTAATCTGAGTACTATGGGTGTTTATTGCTACAGAGCTCATTACATCTAGGTCTTTCAGTAGAAAAAAACAAGGAAATGAGCATTTCTTAAAGGAGAAAATGCAGCATGAAGAGCAAGTTCATGTTATTTCTATTCGAATTTAAATTATCTTTCTCTCTTTCCCTCATTCAGAAAAACTTTGGTTCTTGGTAGTATTAACATATTCCTTAGTTCTTTTAGTCTACCAGTAAGAGAATAACAATATGAGTATTATAACAAATAGCACAACTACTTTAAAAACTACAGCTTTTAAGTACAACTGACCTGTGAACAACGTGAGTTTGAACTGTACTGGGGTCCACCTACATGCAGAATTTTTTTAATAGTAAATACATACTACAGGATCCAAAGTTGGTTGAATCTGAGGATACAGAACTATGGACATGGAGGACCAACTAAAATTCAACTGAAATTTCCACAGCTTAAGTGATGGAGCCCCAACCCTACATGTTTCAAGGTTTAGAATATAATCCACTACAGATCCAGAGTAAATTTGCCAAAATTTAAAAGCACTGATAATAATTCCTTCCTATATGACTTATATAATCATAATGAAACAGGTTCATCTGTTGTTTTTTCTTTTTTTTTTTTTTAATTTGAAAGTGAAAGTGGCTCAGTCGTGTCCGACTCTTTGCGAACCAACGGACTGAATAGTCCCTGGAATTCTCCAGGACAGAATACTGGAGTAGATAGCCTTTCCCTTCTCCAGAGGATCTTCCAAACCCAGGGACTGAACCCAGGTCTCCCTCATTGCAGGCAGATTCTTTACCAGCTGAGCCACAAGGGAAGCCTGAGAATACTGGAGCGGGTAGCCTATCCCTTCGCCAGCGGATCTTCCCGACCCAGGAATTGAACAGGGGTCTCCTGCACTGCAGGCAGATTCTTTACCAACTGAGCAGTTCAGTTCAGTTTAGTTCAGTCGCTCAGTCTTATCCGAGTCTTTGCGACCCCATGAATCGCAGCACGCCAGGCCTTCCTGTCCATCACCAACTCCCGGAGTTCACTCAAACCCATGTCCATCGAGTCGGTGATGCCATCCAGCCATCTCATCCTCTGTCGACCCCTTCTCCTCCTGCCCGCAATCCCTCCCAGTATCAGAGTCTTTTCCAATGAGTCAACTCTTCACATCAGGTGGCTAGAGTATTGGAGTTTTGGCTTTAGCATCAGTCCTTCCAATGAACACCCAAGACTGATCTCCTTTAGAATGGACTGGTTAGATCTCCTTACAGTCCAAGGAACTCTCAAGAGTCTTCTTCAGCACCATAGTTCAAAAGCATCAATTCTTTGGCACTCAGCTTTCTTCTCAGTCCAACTCTCACATCCATACATGACCACTGGAATAACCACAGACTTGACTAGAAGGACGTTTGTTGGCAAAGTAATGTCTCTGCTTTTTAATATGCTATCTAGGTTGGTCATAACTTTCCTTCCAAGGAGTAAGCGTCTTTTAATTTCATGGCTGTAATCACCATCTACAGTGATTTTGGAGCCCAAAAAAATAAAGTCTGACACTGTTTCCCCATCTATTTCCTGAGCGATTACATGTCAGCTAAAAATATAGTCACAAACTGAAAGTAGGAAGTTATTTTATTTGGTGGGAATGGTTAGAACTCTAAGCCTGGGAGACAGCACCTCAGTAGTTCTGAGAAAACTGCTCCAAGGAGGCAGGAGGGGAAGTCAAGCTATAAACAAGTTTGCAACAAAGGGAGCAGGCAGTCTGAACATCAAAGATCAGGTATCAAGTTAATGAATTTAGCATTCTCTGGATGGGAAGATGCAAGCCTCTGGGCTGATCGAATTCATTCCTTTCATGTGAACCTCAACTACCTGAAGCCAATCCTGTTTGCTTCTTCACCTTAAGGAGTGGCAGATGGCTGCTTCTTACATTCCCCCATCTCTTCAGCAATCACCATGAGGGGTGGTGGCATCTGCTGGATCACAGTTTGGGGATAACTTAATCACATTTGGAGGCCAGAAATCACTGATGACTGTGACATTTCTTGTTTATTGATATGGCAGGAGAGATTTTCACATAATTCTTCACATAAATTTTCTAACTTACCTAAAAATAAGCACATTTACCTGGTTTCAAAGTCAAATCCATATAATGTGGTATATTTAAAGCAGTTTAGCTTCTATTTATGTGCCCTCCATATATTGTTCACCTTTTAAAAAGTATTCTTATTTATTCAACAACTGTTTTAATGTGTGTATTAGTCGTGTCCAACTCTTTGTGACCCCAGACTGTAGCCTGCCAGGCTCCTCTATCCATGGAATTCTCCAGGCAAGAATACTGGAGTGGGTTGCCATTCTCTTCTCCAGGTGTTATTCCCGACCCAGGAATCAAACCGAGGTCTCCTGAATTGCAGGCAGATTCTTTATAGCCAAATTTATATATACATACGTATATTTATACCTATTTTATATAATACACAACTTTATACAATAAAAATTACATATTTATAGATACATTGCATATGTGTATAAATATACACATGTGCATATGCCAATACATGTATGCATATTTATATATCTAAATATATAGACATAAGCAGTAATATGTATAACACATTTTTCTACATTATTTTACTCCATAGCAGTATACAGAGATATTTTTCATTCTTTTACAACTGAATAAAACTCCATTGTGTGGCTTTTTCACGTAGTATCAAACCCAAATATATTTCAAAGGGGATTGGAAATATTAAGACTCCTTCAGTGAAAGGTCTTACACAAGTTATCTTTTTGCATTTTTGCTTGAGTATCTTTGCAATAGATTTCAATCAGAGGAACTGCTGAGTCAAAAATTAAGGACACACAACTTTACTAAATCTTGCAAAGATTTTCTTCATAATAGCTGCATCATTTTGTATTCCCACTAACATCATGTGAGAAAACCTATTTCCCCACAAGATTGTTGATCAAAGAACATGCTGTCAAATTGGAACTTTGTCAGTCTAATAAAATGGAATCTCCTAGTTTCAACTACCTTTTACTTGTTGGGAACAAAGTTGAGAAACTTCCTATGTTTGAGGATCATTTCACCTCTCTTCTTTATGAACTGCTATCTTTTCTCTATAGTTGTAAGTAATTTCTCTATTTTTAAAACCTCTGCATCATTGTTAACTATAGTATTTTTGAAATAAAGTGTGAGTACTTCTCTCATTTATCTTTGTTTTGTTTGCAGTTCTTTTTTAAAGTGTTCAAGTCACTCAATTTTTTTAAGTGGTCAAATATACCAGTCTTTGGTACTTCTTTCTTTTAATCAAGTTAAGAAATATCTCTACTCTTAGGCTACAGAGGAACATACTCAGGTTTCCTTCTAGTACTTGTATAATTTGTTTTTTAAATTCGCATTTCTCATCCATTTGAAATTTTCCTTTAAGTATGGTGTAAGAATGAATGGAATATTTTACTTTTTATAAGTCTAGTCAGTTATCTCAACATCACTTATGCAAAAATATCTTTTCACCAATGATTGATACGCTGACTTTATAATAAATTTTCATTAAGGATTAGGATCTATTTGTAGATTTTATTTCCTTCTCTTTGTCTAATAGTTATAATACACTATTTTGATCTTTATGTGTGTTAATATCAAACAGAGACATTTCACTCCACATATCACGATTCTTTATCAGGACATTCATAGCTGCACTTGCTTATTTGTTTTTCCAAATGAAATGGCTAATGAACATATTTATCCCCAGAGAGAAAAACAATAAATGATAATTCTGAGAGTGCATTAATGCATTAATTTATAAAATATTAGTATTTATATGAGGTTAAAACTTTTTATGAAGCAATATAGTATATAAACACAACCCAAAACCAAGTATAGGATATAATTAAAGAGACAACCCCAATAGGATTATATTCATTTTCAAACTTAAAAATGTTTCAAACCTACATTAAGAAAAGCCAATAAAATTCTCCTGAAAGGCACAGGAGCAGCTAGAACAAAAGGGAGAACATACTGTATTTCTGCATGTACAATTCAGTATCACATGAGTGTTAATCACTGCCTTCATAACTGACTTCAGTTTTCCCCAGTGGCAAAACTAGACAATTGTAACCCCTTAACCATCCATTTGTAAACAATCTTGTAACTATTTGAGGAAGGAATATACATCCTGCTTATTGTCTGAACTTTTCATGTTATTTACAGAAAGTATCAACAGAAGGAGTTCAGTATCAAAATATACTGGATGAATATCAGTTTGGAAAAGAATTGCAAGGTATATGGTAGAACAGGTTTCCCTGACAGCTCAGTGGTATGGTAAAGAACACACCTGCCAATGTAGGAGATGTGAGTTCGGTCCCTGGTCCAGGAAGATCCCCTGGAGAATGAAATGACAACCCACTCCAGAATTTTTGCCAGTAAAACCCCATGGGCAGAGGAGCCTGCCAGACTACAGTTGATGGAGTCGCAAAGAGTCAGACATGACCTAACAACAGAACAACAACAACAACAAACACAGTAGAACATCCTGTCAAGAAATGCTACGTTATTAATGCTACTGACGATACGGAGTATAATTCTACATGGAAAAGGGCATCAAAAACCTTAAATCTAAAAAGCTAGATTCTAAATGCAAAGAAATTTGAGAACACCTCAACTTAGAAATCCTCAGGGGGGCCCTGAGACTTTCAGGGTTCTGCAAAGTTAAAACAATATTTAAATGTACTATATGCCTAATTTCACTGTGTTGACATGTGCCAAGCAATCATGAGTAAAACTGCTGGCACCATCACATGAATTGAGTGGTATCCAGCTGTCTAGTCTAGTCTAAGTAGCTAAGTCATGTCAGACTCTTGTGACCCCATGGACTGTAGCCCACCAGGCTCCTCTGTCCATGGGATTTTCCAGGCAAGAATACTGGAGTGGGTTGCCATTTCCTTCTCCAGGGGATCTTCCCAACCTTGGGATTGAACCCGGGTCTCCTGCATTTCAGGCTTTACCAACTGAGCTATGAGGGAAGACCAGTATCAAGCTGTACCCGTAGTGATATTTTTCACCCCCATACACTCAGAGTAACAAAAATATTTGATAATAATCAGAGAGAAAAGGCAATTTCAGTTAAAAATACCCTTGAAGAAGCAATAGAAATTATTACTAGTATTAAATCTCAACTCTTTGGTATGCATCTTTTAAATATTCTGTTTGACAGGGAGAAATATACATAAACCAGTGATACTTTGCTGGATCCAAGTAAGATGTTTTTGGGAAAAGCACCCATGCAATTGTGAGTTGTGGGCTGAACTAGCTAGTTTTTCATGAAGCACTATTTTTGCTTGAAAGAATGACAGACAAATAAATGATAATTATTCATATTGGGGATATTAGGTAGAAAATTTTTTTGAAATGATTAAAGTAAGCCTGTCACCTCAAGAAAAAGAACTGACTAGATTTGCTGCCAATGATAAAATCGGCACTTCCAAGAGAAAATTAGAATTGAAAAACTTTTATCTGTCACTACGCATGTTCCCAGTCTCCAAAGACTTTTCTGATAAGTTCCATGTTGATATTAACAAGCATAAGTTTTAGATACTACATAATAAAAAAAGTGCCAATATTTGGAAGATCCTCACAACTCAACAAGTATTTTCCAAATGACTAATGCTGGATGTTAAAGTAATATGTATGATAAAAGACAATTCAGATTGAAAGATAAACCAATGAATTTTAATGCAATAGAGTAGCACAAGGTCACTGATATATGTAGCAGGTTGAATGGTGGTTCCCCAAAAAATATGTCCATGTCTTAATCCCAAGAACATGGACTTAATGATCAAAGAATGAATTACTTGTCAAAAGATACAATTACATTATGATTTTTGAGATAAGAAACTTGTCCTGGATTATCTGGGTGGCCCCACATCCAGTGAAACTATCTTAATAAGAAAATAGGGAAGATTTTATAGGCAGTAGCTATAGATGTGAAAACTGGACCATAAAGAAGACTGAACACTGAAGAATTGATGCTTTCAAAGTGTGGTGCTGAAGAAGACTCTTGAGAGTCCCTTGGACTGCAGGGAGATCAAACCAGTCAATCCTAAAGGAAATCAACCCTGAATATTCATTGGAAGGACTGATGCTGAAGCTGAAACTCCCATACTTTGGCCACCTGATGCCAAGAGCCTATTCGTTGGAAAATATCCTGATGCTGGGAAAGAAAGAAGGCAAGAGGAGAAAGGGGTGGCAGATGATGAGATGGTTGGTAGTATCACTGACTCAACAGACAGGAATCTGTGCAAACTCCAGGAGATAATAAAGGATAGGGAAGCCTGGTGTGCTGCAGTCCGTGGGGTCACAAGGAGTCAGACGTGACTTAGTGACTGAACAAGACCAGAGGATAGAGCAATGTGACTACAGAGATAGAGATTGCAGTGATGAGACCACAAACCAGGGAACACCAACAGTCATCGGGGATCAGAGAGGCAGGAGCAGAGTCTCTCCAAGAGCCTTAGAGAGAGGGCCACCCAACAGGCACCTTGACTTCAGACTTTGGGCCTCCGCAACTGTGAGAGAGTAAATTCTGTTGCCAGCTACTTAGTTTGTGGTAATTTGTAGAGGGAGCGATAGAAAACTAATACAGTATAGTTTCAGTTTCCACACTTCAATTAAACTTTAAGAAACTATCACTTATTAAATTTAAGCATAGTACTGAAAAATATTCACAATTATCTAAAAAATCTATTAAGATACCCCTCCCTTTTCCAGCTATGTAAGTGTGAAAACAGATTTTCTCTGTGTATTTTTATCAAAATAATACATTGCAGCAGAATGATACAGAATCAGATATGACAATACAGCTGTCTTCTATCAAGCCAGGTACCAAAGCAGTTTGCTGCTGCTGCTGCTGCTAAGTCACTTCAGTCGTGTCCGACTCTGTGTGACCCCATAGACGGAAGCCCACCAGGCTCCCCCGTCCCTGGGATTCTCCAGGCAAGAACACTGGAGTGGGTTGCCATTTCCTTCTCCAATATGTGAAAGTGAAAAGTGAAAGTGAAGTCGCTCAGTCGTGTCCGATCCTTAGCGACCCCATGGACTGCAGCCTACCAGGCTCCTCCGTCCACGGGATTTTCTAGGCAATAGTACTGGAGTGGCTTGAGTGGCCTTCTCTGCAAAGCAGTTTACACAAGCATAAAACAATGCTAGTCTCATAACTATTTTCTACTTTGGAAAAGTGTAGTTAACTTTCATAACAGTGTTTATGTTAATAAATAATCGTATTACATTTAAATGAATTAGTATGGAAACATTTTTAAATTTTCTCAGTTGTGATTTTAATAAATACTAATAGATATAGCTCATATAAACAAAAGTTATGAGGGGTTCTCAATTAATTTTAGGAATATGCCATGGCCCTAAAACCAAGAAGAATTAGTCAAGGCAATGGTTTTTCCCGTGGTCATGTATGGATGTGAGAGTTGGACTGTGAAGAAAGCTGATCGCCGAAGAATCGATGCTTTTGAACTGTGGTGTTGGAGAAGACTCTTGAGAGTCCCTTATACTGCAAGGAGATCCAACCAGTCCATTCTAAAGGAGATCAATCCTGGATGTTCATTGGAGGGACTGATGCTAAAGCTGAAACTGCAATACTTTGGCCACCTCATGCGACGAGTTGACTCACTGGAAAAGACTCTGATGCTGGGAAAGGTTGGGGGCGGGAGGAGAAGGGGACGACGGAGAATGAGATGGCTGGATGGCATCACCGACTCTGTGGACATGAATTTGAGTGTACTCCGGGAGTTGGTGATGGACAGGGAGGCCTGGCGTGCTGTGATTCATAGGGTCGCGGAGAGTCGGACACGACTGAGCAACTGAACTGAACTGAACTGAATCCATTTACTACACTTATAATTTCCTGCTTTATACATTCATAGGAACAACATCTGAGGAAGAAACCTACATCTCTGTGAATTCAAAAGACTTCCTTATTCTTGAATAAAATATGAGAAAAGGAATTGAGAGGTCAAGCATTTTTAGGAAGAAGCTAAATTTCATATACAATGTGTTTCTAAAAATTCCAAGTACTAAAAATCATTTGACCTTTCAATTCACAAAAGATACAGACAGAAAGAGAAATAAAGAACTTGGGGGAAAAAACTATTAAAGAGTCACAGTCAGAATCTTATGGGGCACTTCTTGTACCCTGTGAAAGGATTATACAGACAATAATACTTCTTCAAATTCCTGTAAATCTTCCAGATAATTCATTCACACACAGAATGTCTATCCCTTCTCTTCAAACTTCTCCAAAACTCTTTCCTAGCCTTAACATGCCCTTTGACCTGTGACCCTTCTCCTTTCCTCTAGTGTCTGCATCACAAAGGCCCCAGACCTGATATGCTACCTGGAACATGCCTAGTAAGTAGAGAAGGAAAAGTTACCCAAGACTCAAAGCCAGACCAAACTTGAAGGTGAAGATGAGAGTGAAATAGACTCAGAACATTCATAGATTTGGTTCTAAATACATAATGTTATATTGATATCTTCCTCATGGAAGAAAGATCATTATAAATTTTTATTACTATATTATAAAGCCTGTTGATTACTTCAAAAATTTGAGAACCAGACATCAAAAACAGAACACAAAATTAAAATAATAAGAAATAATTAACTTCACACATATTGACAATGTAAAATTGATCCCTGGGCTGGGAAGATCCCCTGGAGAAGGGGAAAGGCTGCCCACTCCAGTATTCTGCCTTGGAGAATTCCATGGACTATAAGTCCATGGGGTCACAAAGAGTTGGACACTACTGAGCAACTTTCGGAGAAGGCAATGGCAAGCCACTCCAGTACTCTTGCCTAGAAAATCCCATGGACAGAGAAGCCTGGTAGGCTGCAGTCCATGGAGTCACTACGAGTCAGACATGACTGAGCGACTTCATTTTCACTTTCACACATTGGAGAAGGAAATGGCAACCCACTCCAGTGTTCTTGCCTGGAGAATCCCAGGGATGGGGAAGCCTGGTGGGCTGCCGTCTATGGGGTCGCACAGAGTCGGACACAACTGAAGTGACTTAGCAGCAGAGCAACTTTCACTTTCACTACTGACAATGTGGAAATGATGGTAGAGCTGACAGAGTTGATGTCAAAAGAAACCAAAAGTAAAGAGAAGTGTAGGATGATGTCTTCATCCTATAGTGAGCGACTCAATAAACACTATCTAAAGCAGTGTTAGAAAACCACTTCTCAGGCCTCACCCCACACCTGTTGTTGAAGGTTTAGCTGAACTACTCTGTGGTGTTGCTGCTTAGCACTCCTTTTGTGAGGCCAAGCAGCCTTGAACTGACACGAACCCCTCCACTGCACTTGTGATAGGTTTCCTCCTCAGCCTCCCAGGGTATTCCTCTTATGCACCCCTTACATAAGAACCCTTTCAAGCTTTCCAAAACTCTGCTCTTTTAGTTTGAATTGACCACTCTGGCCTTAGTCCAGGAATCTCCAAGCATTCCACCCACCAAAGCTAAAGAAGCCATGTTCCCAGGTCCTGCCAGGCTCACTCTGCCTGCACCCTGCCTTGACCTCCCCCTGTGGTGCTGTAGCCCGTGTACTTCCTTCAGGTCTCGTGAGTAATAACTTTCTCTATTTCAATTCCCTTCAAGTTTCTTACTGAATCTTGACTCACCATCGAATAACCCAACATTTCAGCCCTGCGTTCTACCTAACAAATGTTAATTTAACAAAGCCACAACACTTTCTACATCACATTCTAGGGGTGGGGTCTAGAAACCAGTTCTAGCAAGCCCTCCAGGTGATTTTGATGCATGCTATGGCAGAAAGTGAAGAGGAACTCAAAAGCCTCTTGATGAAAGTGAAAGAGGAGAGTGAAAAGGTTGGTTTGAAGCTCAACATTCAGAAAACAAAGATCATGGCATCTGGTCCCATCACTTCATGGGAAATAGATGGAAAAACAGTGGAAACAGTGTCAGACTTTGTTTTTTTGGGCTCCAAAATCACTGCAGATGCTGATTGCAGCCATGAAATTAAAAGACGCTTGCTCCTTGGAAGGAAAGTTATGACCAACCTTGATAGTATATTAAAAAGCAGAGACATTACTTTGCCAACCAAGGTCTGTCTAGTCAAGGCAATGGTTTTTCCCGTGGTCATGTATGGATGTGAGAGTTGGACTGTGAAGAAGGCTGATCGCCGAAGAATTGATGCTTTTGAACTGTGGTGTTGGAGAAGACTCTTGAGAGTCCCTTATACTGCAAGGAGATCCAACCAGTCCATTCTAAAGGAGATCAATCCTGGATGTTCATTGGAGGGACTGATGCTAAAGCTGAAACTGCAATACTTTGGCCACCTCATGCGACGAGTTGACTCACTGGAAAAGACTCTGATGCTGGGAAAGGTTGGGGGCGGGAGGAGAAGGGGACGACGGAGAATGAGATGGCTGGATGGCATCACCGACTCTGTGGACATGAGTTTGAGTGTACTCCGGGAGTTGGTGATGGACAGGGAGGCCTGGCGTGCTGTGATTCATGGGGTCGCGGAGAGTCGGACACGACTGAGCGACTGAACTGAACTGAACTGAAAGTTTGAGAACCAATCATTGTTATTTGTCAGATCAAGAAATAGGTCTAAAAATTACTTTATATAAAAAAGTAACCACTAGAATAACTATACAAGAGTTTCTCTAAAAAGATACATATAAGAAAACCAAGAGTGAAACAAGTGAAGGAGAAGAAGATATTGAAATACATTAATTTCACATTTTATAGAACACCATAAAATACCAAGAGTTGATAAAGGAAAGAACATTGATAGAAATGTATTATTTACATTACAATAATAACAAAGTTAAAAACAGTTGAAAGTGCTATACCTGAGAAGTGGACTAGAGAAGAGGCATAGGGGACACATTCATTCTTCATTGTATACCTTTTTGTGAAGTTTGCTTTATTTCCCCAACCAAATTATTACATTATTTCTGTGAAATAATGTCCAGTATTCAATTTCCAAATTCCCTGGAAATCCTTACACCAATCTACATCTCAGTACTTAATTGAGCATCTATTTGTGTCTCTCATCACATCAAAGAAGTTAGAGATTTCTTCTAAATGTCATTTTTACTAAGATTAGTATGCAAGGCCAGAGGACGTGAAGACTTCCAGTGCCAAAGCAAAACCTGTACCAAAGCTAAGCAGGGAAAGACTATTTATGCTATTGCAATAGGAGAGAAAGGCTCCATTTTGCTGAGACAAAAGGCAGGAGGGTTTTCAAGTAATGGGGTGAACTAGTGGAAAAGTGCTGGAGGATATTCAGGGGTAAATTGACCAAAGGAATGTGTGGAGCAAGATTTCCAGTTGCTGTGATTAGTCACACTCCCACATTTCTTCACCCATCCTAAAGAGCACTCCTGTTTAAGGACCACATACGTAGTCATCACATGAGACATTCAAACGTAAGAGTGCAGTCTTTTCTCTGACGCCTATATCATCCCTTCGAATAGCAACCATATTTTACTATAAACTACTTGGGGAAAGTTTCTGTTTTGATTGATTTTTTTCACCTTTGAAGTGTTCATACAGTACTCTACAAATAAATTATGTTCAAACAATATTGACAAATGAATTTTCCCATCCTAAAGATACGTATTAAAGAACATAGAGCAGAATCTGACAATTTGTTTCAGGGCCAAAATCAATTTACAAACCACACCTATGTAATCTCATCTGTACTTGCTCTTCAACCCCTTCTATTAGACTAATAGCCAAGTAAAGCTTTTAGAGCGCAGATCCAAGTTCAAAAGTCCTTTTGACCTTTAGATGGCAGAGAACCTACAGAGTTCAAAGCACATAGTTCCCTGATGCCAAAACAAGTTAATGGGTTAAAAAAACAATAAGCAACCTCTGTAGAAAAAATATGGAGATAACCAAAAGTAAAACTACTTGTTTGATTATAAAGTGTTACATATGCACTTAGTAGATCACTTAGCAAATTGCTAACCTTTATGAGGAATGATTAACCATTTACCTTAAAAGCACACCATCATAGAAAATGTCTTATTATGGGTAAGTAGATTATCTACTAGCCTATTTAGGTAAAAACATAAATGCACAGTGTTATGTACACATGCTGCTGCTGCTGCTAAGTCACTTCAGTCGTGTCCGACTCTGTGTGACCCCATAGATGGAAGCCCACTAGGCTCCCCCATCCCTGGGATTCTCTAGGCAAGAACACTGGAGTGGGTTGCCATTTCCATAGATAACTTAATAAACTGAACTGATCTTCTGTGAATTATTTCAGGCACACTTTTCCTCAACTCAGGATGTAATGGAATTTACATCTATTTTAAACTTCCCATTACTTTCAGGTAATAGGCCACTTTTGCTTTTTTGAAAATCATTGCCCCAGCTTTTAGTCCCCCTAAATTTTTTAGCCACTCAGAACTTAGCCTTGCAGTTCTCTTCCTGATATTCTCATGAATCATTCCAATATGCTTAAGGACCTTAAAACATTTTCCAGTTTCCACCAACCAAAAACAAAAAAACAAAACAAGATAAACACACAAAAGAAAGTATCCAAAGAAATCTGTATTTGTTGTCTAATACCACAAATCACTCCAAAATGTAGTAGCTTAGAACAATAAACATGTATCATCTCATAGTTTCTAAGGGACAAGAACTCAGCTGTGGCTTACCTGGGTAGTTTTGACTTCAGGTCTCTTATGAGGTTGCAGTCAGGTTGTCAGCCATGTCTCCAGACATCTGAAGGCTTGATTAGACCTGGAAGATCTGTTCCTAAGGAAGCTCACTAACCTTGTGCCAGTTGTTGGGAGGAGTCCTCAGGTTCCTCACCACAAGCTGCATCAGCAGCATCAGCACATTGCTGGATTCCTCCAGCATGAGTAATCTATGAGAGAACACAGCAGAACCACATCTTTTATGATCCAACCTCAGAAGTCACACACCATTATTTTTGCAATATACTATTGGCTCTTCAAATAGGTATTGTTTCATGCAAGAGGGAACTACACAAGGGTATGAATAGCGGGAAATGCAGATCACTGGATATCACTTGGGTGCCAGCTATCATAACACCCTTCTGTTATTCCTGCCTATATATATTTATTTGGTAACCAAAGCCCCACTCTGGTTCTGCTGCCAGGCTACTCAAATATTTGATCTTCCCTCTCCCCTTTTTAATACTTTTTTAATTAAAAAAATTTTTTTGACTGCTCCTTGAGACTTACAGGATCTTTGTTCCAAATCAGTGACTGAACCCATGCCCTCTCCAGCGGAAGTGCAGTCTTAACCACTGGATGCCAGGGAAGTCCTCCTCTTTCATTTTTAATGATGTCTAATTCTTTCTTGCTCCCTTTACAATCTACTTCACTGCACACCACTCCACAGAACTATTTCCTTAGAGATTATCAATTATATCTTTGTGCTTAACTGATGGCCTTAGACTTTTCCTGAGACATATTCTTCAATATCTTGTAATGTTTGATGTTACAAACCACCCACTCCTGAAATTCTCTCATCCTGTGCATCGTTGGTACGTTACCTACAGGCTTCCATCTCTCTGATGCCACTTCTCCTCTCCCTTTCTTTATGAGATTCCTAAGTGCAGAGTATTAAGTTTGTCCCTCTGATTTTCTTACTGTAGTAAGACTTGGCTGATTACCCATTTACTACTTTAGCTACGCCATCTATTATCAGGCCTGCATTTCCTTCCCTAACTCAATCAGAGGTCCTTTACACCTGCCTTCAGGCATCTCCATTCTCTTTCTGTAGACAGGCCCATTTTTTCTTCCTTCAGTGCTTCCTGGAATAATTTGCTTTATCCCATAAACTCACTATCACCACTTTAGTCCAAATCCTCCTTGTTCCACCACCAGATTAATAGAGCAGCAGTATTTTAGCTGCTAAACTTGTCAAACACAGACTCTGTACTTGGGTGCTCAGTCACTCAGTTGGATCCAACTCTTTGCAGCTTCATGAACTGTATCCACCAGGCTCCTCTGTCCATGGGATTCTCCAGGAAAGAATACTGGAGTGGGTTGCCATTTCCTTCTCCAGGGGACCTTCCGAACCCAGGGACTGCACCCACGTTTCCTGCATTACAAGTGGCTTCTTTGCCACTGAGCCGCCGGGGAAGCCCTAACACAGACTTCGTGTGCTTTGTCACTCAGTCATGTCAGACTCTTTACAACCCCATGGACTGTAGCCTGCCAGCTTCCTCTGTCCATGGGGATTCTCCAGGCAAGAATACTGGAGTGGAGTGGAGTGGCAGGAATACTGAAGATCCTCCAGAAGATCTTCCCAACACAGGGATTGAACCCAGGTCTCCTGCATTGTAGGCAGATTCCTTACTGTCATAGCCACCAAGGAAGCCCATAACATTGACCTTGCTTCTACTATAATCCATTTGTCATATGTTTTGATGCTAAATCTCCTTTATAAGTTCTTTTTTTTCATTTTCCCTCATAAGAAGATTATCATCTACTGCTTTCAAATCTTAATTCCTTAGTCTAGCTGTTAATGCATATATTATTATCTTCCTATTTGGCTACCATACCTAATTTCTTATTCCTCTTCTTATTTTCCTTATTTCACTTTGGTGATTAACCATCCATTCACTATGTTCCAAATATATAAATCTCCACATTTACCTTTTTAATTCTATTTTTTTCCACAAAAGTAAATTTTAAAAAAATAAAACATTCATTTCCTACCAGTTCATCCTACTCATTTTTGAAAGTCTAGCTCAAATTCCACAATCCCCAAGAAATATTCTCTATTTTAGCTCATACTGGGCAGCTTAATTTTTGACTTCCTAATGCTCAATTAGGCATCCATATCTCTGATTCTTTGTTAGCTTTATTTTCATAGTTAATGTGCAAGTGTATAAAGACTGCAATCATATTTTATAATTCTTTCCTTTAAAGCATCTAAAACAGTCTACAAGTAACATGCTGAGCACATAATAGGCCATGAATAAATATTTATTGGTTAACTAAGTGAGGACAATAACTAGAAAATTCCCACATCATTTGGCAGGATGACTACAGCAAAAGACTCCTTCTCAAAATAGAATATCTAAAAGTATATTTTCCCCACGTGTCAACAACAAAAACAAAACACTGTCTCCTAGGAGAGCCAAGCTTTAGCTCTTTAAGCATGTATAAAATCCACAAGACACAATTGTTTAAGGTGCAACTGTTTAAATAAAAAGGCATATACACAAGATAATTGCTTCATTTAGCAAGTATGAAGAAAATCAGATCACCTTCCAAAAGTAATATGATGATGTCAGCAGTTGGAGAACAATCAAGGAAAAAATTAAGCAGTAAGTTTGCTGTCTCAGATTTATTAAGGGAAAGGAAATTCCTATGAAGCCAAAAAGATAAGAGAAAGCCTACATGATCTGTAACAGAAAAAAATAATAATGCTAACTATATCACAGCAAAAACATTACACTTTCCTATTTCAAACATCAAAAATTAATATTATTAAAAATAACTATGACATATCTTTGGAAAGAGGACATATCTGTATTTCCCCCAAAGTCTCACGGCTGGTTGTATCCTCTTTTGGAAGCAGTGTTATGTCTTGGAAACAGTATGAGTTACCACAGCCAGAGGGACCTGGGTTACTAGTTGAGGGATCTTAGGCAACCAACCTCCGTGGGCTTCTGTGAGAATTGAATGCGATTACACATCCGAAAGAACCTGGCATGGTGTCTGACACATCCTGGTCAATGTGTCTTCATTTCCTTCCATTCCGCTTTGCAGAGATAAAAAGAAGAGGAGGTGGACTAGCCCTAGAGTAGGAGGGAGGAACCAGGAATTATTATCCCAGCTCAGGTGCTCATTAGATTGTCTCAGGAACAGTCTTCCAGTTTTCATTTTCCTCTTCTTCATTTTGGTAGTAGATGCCCTATCCTCCTGATTTTTAATTGGCACACAGGAGCCAGACAGTACTATTTCTTATTCCTTCACAGGGTTTTTAATCATTTGACTTGCAGAGCCTTTGGGTAGACTAGACACTTATCACTCACTACGTACTTCTGCCCTAACCCAGTCCAATACCCTTGGCTCATCCCTGAGAGCTATGGATTCTTCTGTGCATAGCTGTCGGACCAGAAGTTCCCTTAGGAATCTTCCAATATTCAGTAGTCTGAGGAAACACATGGAATAATGTTTACTTCTCTGGTAATCATAATGAATTGGTGTTTTTTTTTTTAAGAGGAAATTTGAAATAATCTGAGTTTTAAAATCATCACATCTCTTTTGCACGTTTTTAGTTGGGAGATGTATGGTATATTAGTATCCTGTGGCTGTTGTAATGAATTACTAGTTAAAATAACAGAAATTTATTATTTTACAGCTTTGAAGGCCAAAAGTTAAGATGTCTTCAGGGCCACACTCTTGATGTTGTTGTTCAGTTACCAAGTTGTGTCCAACTCTTTGTGACCCCATGAACTGCAGCATGCCAGGTTTGCCTGTCCTCACTGTCTCCCTGAGTTTGCTCAAACTCATGTGCATCAAGTCAGTGATGCCATCCAACCATCTCAGGCTCTGCGGCCCCATCTCCTTTTGCCCTCCTCCTTTTCCAGCATCAGGGTCTTTGTAGTCTCTCCAGTGAGTAAGCTCTTTGCATCATGTGACCAAAGTACTGGAACTTCAGCTTCAGTCCTTCCAATAAATATTCAGGATTGATTTTCTTAGGGATTGACTGGTTTTACCTCCTTTCTGTCCAAGGGACTCTCAAGAGTCTTCTCCAGCATCACAGTTTGAAAGCATCTATTCTTTAGTGCTCAGCCTTCTTTATGGTCCAACTCACATCCATACATGACTTCAGGAAAAACAATAGCTTTAAAAATATGGACCTTTGCTGGCAAATTGATATCTGCTTTTTAAGACACTTTGTAGGTTTGCCATAATTTTTCTTCCAAAGAGCAAGAGTCTTTTAATTTTATAGCTGCAGTCACCGTCTGCATTGATTTTGGAGCCCAAGAAAATGAAATGTGACACTGTTCCCACATATTCCCCATCTATTTGCCATAAAGTGATGGGATCGGATGCCATGATCTTCATTTTCTGAATGTTGAGTTTTAAGCTAGTTAAAAATTCTCCTCATTCACCTTCATCAAGAGGTTCTTTAGTTCCTCTTCACTTTCTGCCATTAAAGTAGTGTCATCTGCATATCTGAGATTGTTGATATTTCTCCTGGCAATCTTGATTCCAGCTTGTGAGTCATCCATTTAGTATGATGTACTCTGCATATAAGTTAAATAAGCCTTGACATAATCCTTTCTCAATTTTGAACCAGTCAGTAGTTCCATGTCCAGTTCTACATGTTGCTTCTTGTCCTGCATACAGGTTTCTCAGGAGGCAGGTAATGTGGTCTGGTGAAGGCTCTAGGGGCAATCATTCCTTGCTTCTTCCAGCTTCAGGTCACTTCAGGCATTATATAGCTAGTGGCAACATCACTCTAGGATTTCTCTGGTGGCTCAGATGGTAAAGAATCTGCCTGCAATGCAGCAGGCCTGGGTTTGATCCCTGGGTCAGGAAGATCCCTTGGAGAAGGAAACAGCGGCCCACTCCAGCATTTTTGCCTGGGAAATTCCATGGAGAGTAGCCTGGTGGGTCACAGTTCACAGGGTCACAAAAAGTCAGACATGACTGATACAGCTTTGCACGCATCACGGCAGTCTCTGCCTCCATATTCACGTGGCCCTCTCCTCCATGTCTTCTCTTCTGTCTATAACATCTGCCCCTGCCTAACTTCTATAAGGACACTTGTCACTGGATTTAGGGCCCACCTAGACAATCCAGGATAACCTCATCCCAAGATTCTTTAGTTACATGTCCAAAGAGTCTCTATAATTACTTCCAAACAAAATCACATTCATAGGTTCTAGATGTACACTTGGATATAATTTTTGGAGTTTCATCGTTGAACCCACTACAGAATGCTTCATAAACACTCATTTATAAAATACAGGTAGTATAGATACTTCACACTCTGAAAAGGAAAGAGTCAAATACCAACTTTTTCAACTATTTACAAAAAATAGAATTCCAATGAAAACTTTAAGATGTTTTTAAATAACTTTTGGAGTTACAAGTTTAAATAAGAATCTTTTCAATCAATACCTCCTACTTTGTCATGTAATATTCATTATTGTTAACCATGTTCTATTTTGGGAATTCACTACTTCTTTAATAGATCACAATTATCAAAATAGAAACCTTGCAAATGATTTATTTTTTTCCTGTTTAAACAACTAATACATATATACATTCTTAAAATTCAATACAGAAGAGAAAGAATTATTCACCTTGAGTACACCTTGCCTAATTTCTCTCTTCCCCAACAAATAACAGTTTAAAATTCCTTTCAGAATATTTTGTGCATACATAAAGGATACTTACACAATATTTTTATCATAAATGGAATCATGCTATACACAGCACTCAGTGAATTACATTTTCATTTTATCAATGTTTGGAAGATATTTCTTTCCAACTTAGAAATCTATACCATTATTTTTCTAACCACACAATATTTGATAGAAGGAATGTAGCATAATTTATTGATGAGCATATAAGTTGCTTTCAAATATCTGGTGTCAAAAAAATCTTGCATTGATAATGTCTTTAAGAATGTACAGAAATCTCTACAAGATGGATTTTTAGAAGTAAAGTCACTTGGTCAAAGATTATGCACATTTCCAACTTTATTGAGCCTGCTAATTTGCTCTCCAAAAAGTGTTCTATGAACTGGCCAACTGATAATTCTTACCCAATCAATTAACTATCTATATATACATATGTGTACATATCTGTATATATACACATACATATAAATTAGATGTGTAACAAGTATATTGAAATATATATATTACACACACATCATTTTTATACTATTCAGGTATATGGAAAGCCACTCAGTTTTAGTTAGGTAAATTAGGGAAGAATTTTCTTATCCTCATATCCTTCCTAACTCATCTTTCACTGGGCATCAGGGACTCAAACAAGAAAAGAGACCCACTTGGGGTGTAATGAACAAAAAAGTAATAGAGAAAAAAAAACCTGTTGTTTTCTGATATAACATGATGCCAAGAATGAATGAATGAATACTCTCCCAGACAAGAAATTCTTCCTCAGAATATACATGACTCCACAATACCTAGTGGATACATCCTAAGTCACTGTAGGAACTCAATCCAACAGTGCATCAGAACTCATTAAGCTTTTTTCTCTAAAGTTCTAGTGTGAAAACACCTGCTAAGATCAATATGTAACTTGAATTTCAAGGTGATCTGATTTAAATGAGCACAGAACCACAAATTATATATTTAGGTGCTTTTTAGCTAAACTAGGAAAAAGAGAATATTTTTTCATCAGGCTCAAGGTTGAATTGAAGTGAGTTACATAAAAAGTCTTATCGAAGTGCCTCCATAGCTATGAGTCCTGACTTCAGCACTCCACATAATTATAAGATAGTGACAAAAATTATTCCAAAGCACTTGAACAATTATATGCTCTTAAAACAGGTTGAAAACGAAGGATGACATGTTTTGAAAGTAGTAGATTGGAGAGTACTTTAAAACTGCAGTAAGAAACTGTGTTTCTCAGTTAGAAAAGTACATAAAATTATTTATCAATCCATTATGGAACATCTATAGGCTCAGAATTTACTGTGTTCCATTAAGTAGAGAAATTCCTTCCATTCCTTTCATTCCTAAATAAGGCTTTTCCTTATTTAGGGATGAAAACATCCTTCATCCAACCTCACTGAACTCCAATATGCTCTCAGTTTCTACCACTTAACTCCCGCCCCACAACACATATATACACACATACACACAAATACACATATGTCCTTACCACATACTTAGCAAGATAAGGGTACCAAATAGGAAAAACATGACAGGTTGCATTCCAAGGACTTGCTTTCTGACAAAAAGCTAAGATGCATAAAACATTAAGTTGCTGCAACATTTGTTTTATTTACAAAAAAAGAGAGCAGAAATGTTAATAATTCAGATATATGAAGAGTCTGCACTGAAGGTTATAATACACTGGGGATTAGAGATACAACTCCAGAAGGTTGTGTTTAGGTAGTGACATATTTCAGAACAAAAGGATTTGTACTAACGGTTGACTCTATTCCAACAAACAAAACAAAAGATTATTTTGGTGATCTTTATATGTTATTCTTGGAAAACTTTTCATCATTCGGAGATGAAAATCGTTTTACTGTCCCGTGATATTTTTTTTTAACCAACAATCTGATACTTTTCTTGGCAGGTTTTCACTTTATTAAGATGTAATTAACAGCTGAAACTCCAATACTTTGGCCACCTCATGAGACGAGTTGACTCACTGGAAAAGACTCTGATGCTGGGAAAGGTTGGGGGCGGGAGGAGAAGGGGACGACAGAGAATGAGATGGCTGGATGGCATCACCGACTCTGTGGACATGAGTTTGAGTGTACTCCGGGAGTTGGTGATGGACAGGGAGGCCTGGCGTACTGTGATTCATGGGGTCGCGGAGAGTCGGACACGACTGAGCGACTGAACTGAACTGAACTGAACTGAACAGTCAATAAAATGCACACACTTTAAATGTTCAGTTTGATGAGCAGTGACAATTATATACAGCCATGCAGCCATCATTCAAAATACATACAGTAGAACAAATGTTCCCCTACACTCCTTTCCAGTCACTTCTCTCCCTCCTCCTACATCTTAATAAGGGATTTCTACCACCATAGATTACTTTGGTCTCTGTTCGGTTTTCATATATATGAAAGCCTATAGTATGTGCTCTTCTGTGCATAGCTTCTTTTGTTCAACACAATGTCAATGTGCATGAACACTGTTCAGTGTATCAATGGTTTTTCCTTTTATTACTAAGTCACATTCAATTCTATGGATATACTACAACTTGTCTATCAATTTTTATGTTGTTAGACATTTGGGATGATCCTAGTACAAGGCTATTATAAACATGACTGCTATAAACATTTTTCTACAAGTCAAGGTGAATACCTCTGAGTACTACTTCTTCCTAGGTCACAGGGGATATGTATGTTTAACTTTTTAAGAACCTGCCAAACAGTTTTCCTAAGCAGTTTTACCACTTACACTGCCGTCACCATTGTATGAGAGGGTCTACCACTCCACACTGCCACCAAAATTTGCTGTTTTCAGTCTATTTTAGCCATTCCAAGCCATGTTTAGTAGTATCTCATTTTTGTTTCAGTTTTTATAGCCTGACATGCATGCTTTGTCACTCAAGTCATATCCAACTCTGAGACCTTTTGGACTGTAACCAACCAGATTCCTCTGTCCATGGAATTTTTCAAGCAAGAACACTAGAGTGGGTTGCCAATTCACTGAGGGGATTTTCCTGACCCAGAAGGCAATGGCACCCCACTCCAGTACTCTTACTGGAAAATCCCATGGATGGAGGAGCGTGGTAGGCTGCAGTCCATGGGGTCGCTAAAAGTCGGACAGGACTGAGCAACTTCACGTTCACTTTTCACTTTCATGCATTGGAGAAGGAAATGGCAACCTACTCCAGTGTTCTTGCCTAGAGAATCCCAGGGACAGGAGAGCCTGGTGGGCTTCCGTCTATGGGGTCGCACAGAGTCGGACACGACTGAAGTGACTTAGCAGCAGCAGTAGCAGCAGCAGGGATAGAACCTGCGTCTCCTGTGTCTTCTCTGTAGGTGGATTCTCCACCTGCTGAGTCATCAGGGAAGCTTCTAACTAAAGACATCGAACACTTTTAAAATGTACTACTTCTGTGAAGTATCTATTCAACTCTATCACACATATTTCTATTTGGTTATTTGTGATTTTATAGTTAATTTGTATTGGAGAAGGAAATGGCAACCCACTCCAGTATTCTTGCCTGGAGAATCCCAGGGACGGGGGAGCCTGGTGGGCTGCCATCTATGGGGTCGCACAGAGTCGGACACAACTGAAGTGACTAACAGCAGCAGCAATTAATTTGTAGGAATCCTTTATGTATTCTGTACACAAATTCTTTGTAAGATCCTCAATCTTTTCAGTTCACATTGTATGTATTAATTTTTAGTGGAGTCTTTTGATGGGCAGAATTTATAAATTTTGCCTAAGTCTAATAATCAACGTATGTTTTATGAATTTTGTGTCCTGTACAGGAAATCTCTAAACTGTGGTCATGAAAGTATTTTTTCTGTTTTTTTCTAGAACTTTTTGAATCTGGTTTATGTTTAGATCTATGACCAATCCAGAATTAACTTTGTGTATGGCATAAGATGAGAGTCAAAATACATTTTCTTCCATGCAGATACCAAGTTGTTCCTGCAATGTCTGTGAAAAGCGTTTCCCCCAAAATAGCTTTGGCTCTTTAAAAAAAAAAAAAAAAATCAGTAAACTGAATATATATGGGTCTATTTCTAGACTTTATTCTGTTCCATTATTCTATTTGTCTAAGCCTAGACCAATACTACTGCCATGGTTACTCTGTATTTATAATAAATTTTGAAACCAGGTAAAGTTTTCTAACTTTTGTTCTTTTTTCAAGGTGGTTTTAGATATCCTATTTTCTTTGCATTTCTGTATATATTTAGAACCATCTCACCTACTTCTTCAGAATAGCTTGTTGACTTTTTGATAAAGATTACATTGAATGTATGTATCTATTTAGAAAGCAAAGATATCTGACAGCAAGATTTTACTTTCCAATCTAGAAACATGGACTATCTCCACATTTTTTTAGGTCTTATTTAACTTCTCAGTAATATTTTAGTATAGAGATCTTAAATATTTTTCATTAGACTGATTTTTCTTATTTTCATATGCTATACATTTTTAAAGTGTTATTTTCCAATTGGTGGTGAGTGGAGACATGCTCTACAAGTGGGGATCCCTTGTAGTTCTAACCTATTACAAGAGGCCATCCATGCCTATTAAACATGTTCTGTTCAGCTGGTTTTTCCCCTCTTCTTTATTCAGTAGACATTTTTTCCAGTGATAAGAGCAGTGGTAATATTCTCTTATCCTGTAAAGGGATCCTCACACTCTGATGTTTTGTTTGGATTTCTTTATGTGCTCAGCTTTACGACAGGATTTTTTAAATTATGATGTTTATAGTTTAACTGGTTTGTAATTTGGTTGTTAATTTGAGACTGAAGTTCTGTCACAACTTTTTACGTTCAAACTAAAAAACCTTTTGGTGAATTTTTTCATACTTATAGAACAACCTTCCTTATTACTATGCCTGAAAGAGCAAAAAAAGAAAAGTATCAAATAACACCCAAGAGTCCATGCAATCATGATAAAGACTAACCATGAATTTAACCTTTTTTTAATCCAAAGCCCATAACGCAATCTATCATGAATAAATTATCCAAGTCTTCTCCTAAAGTTGCCTTTGAAACCAATATGCTCACTATTACTTCTTCTAATTGGCTATTTATTGAAATACTACTCCTCTGTACAACATCACTACTTCATTTTTTTCTTTCTGATATTCTAAAAGCACTTGTTTGAAGTTAAGAGCTCTGTTAATGTCTACTGGGGTCTCTTTCATAGGCTGTTATAAAAATTGAAATCTAGATAAAAGAACATCCTGAGGAAATAATCAATGAGAAAAGAGTGAAAGTCATCAACCATGCGGTCTTTCAGATGCAGGTGGTAGTGTGAGGCCTGGAGTTGGACTTTGATTCCAGCTTCTGGAGTAAGAGAAATAATACAGCATCTCTCTGCTGAGGCTCGAAAAGGTCAAAGTTGCTCATGATGTTACGTCACCACTATTACCATTTCTCTCTAAACTACTCTCCAACTGACTTTACCCACTCCAAAATACCTTCTGCATCTACCGCAACTTAGATTCAACAGAAAAAAAAAAAAGAATTCAAGAAGGCTCCAAACTCCTCAAGGTTGACTATTAGATTCATCCCACCACAACCACCCAAAAAATTTGTCCAATTCCAATCCTGTAAATCAATAATCTTGATGCATAATTTCCATAGTTATTTCTTAAATCATTTTAATGGAAGATGAAAAATTCCATAATAAGAACTTGCACTCAGAGTGACTGTCATTTGATCTGCTAATGCTCAAATTATGGTAGGCCCTTGAAAAGACTCATAATCCATGATTTCTGGCCTATTGCTGAAAAGTAATGGCATCTAACAAGATTCCCAGAGACCAAACACTTATCTTCATTCTCAATACAAAAACTCTTCAGAGAAAAAATTATGCTACTCCCTTAATGCTGAATCTCATTTCAGACCCATGTTCCTTATTATAGCCCACGAGTAATTATTTAAATGTCATGAAATCCTGCAAATGTGTTTGACAGAGTAATTGAAATTACTTCATGTAATTTATTTTACTTTCTGTGATAGAAATGTGTGCACATAAATGTCACTGCACTGTCAACGCACTTAATGGCAGCTGCATATATCCTTTAAGGGTTTCTCGTCAGTGGGGATTTTACCTTCCAAATATAATAAAATTTCTCTCTTCCTACACACGTGTGGACTGAAGCACCGATTCGTGTTTATTATTAGTAAGAAATTCCTCCATGTGATTCTCTGACCACAGAGAGGAGGCCAGGACTTCATTGGGGCCAAGTTCTTGCTTTAACAGTATTTCTGGAATATTTTTCACAAATGATACAAGTGGTTCTTTAGAATCAGGACTGCAGTAGCACATAGTGCCCTTTTTGGAAGCAATTTTTGCATACCAAGAGCAGATGCTTCTATGATTGAAGTTAGTAGGCACCGAAAGACAGCAAAACTGACACAGGAATAATGAGCCAGCATCTCACCAAAATAATTTTTGTGAAGGGTTCTGTGCCTTAGGATCTCACTTTTTACATTTGCCTATGTATCTTGCATGGGTGAAACCACAACCTGCCTTTGCTTGAGGAACTTGCCTTTCTGCCTTATAACTAAGCACAGCTATAGGAAGAGCCTTTGACTGACCTGATAGAAAGTTGACTTTTTTTCTCTGTCATTTGTAAAGCATAAAGCTAGAAGCATCTTTGTAATTTAACAAGAGATATGCTTTCACATAAGCATATTAAACGTGGTTTCATAAAATACTCAGAGTGAAGGAAGACTAAACCCTTGATTATCTACTTGAAGTAAAATTTTCAGTTTGAGAAGGAATACGGTAATCTTTATAGTTGATCTGGGCAAATATTTCTCTTAGACTAATTAGGCAACAGTGGTGATAGACTACTCTAGCAAAGTTAAAAAAAGAAGTGGTCTCTTTCCATGGTGTAATCTGAGAAGGGGTATTGTTATGCTTTATACTGCAAAATTATTTCTATTAAAAATTGATTTATTGTTTTTAGTTAACTATATGTTTAGATTTGAAGAAAAGTGAATCAAGTACCTTATCAAATGTAGTTTTTGAATTATTTTGGTTACTTATTCTTATCAATGGAATTGACTTTTGTATTACATATCAAAGGGAACTTTCTCAGCAGATTAATATGTAAACCTCTAGAAAAAATTTTCCAAGTGAAAAAATATATATGCTTATGCATACAAACTTGCATATTGTGAAGACTACAAATGTCAAATGACTTACAGGTAACAGAAAATCACGCTGAATTTTGCTATTTCAATTTTATACCCACACTGCACAAAAAACATAGATGTATATTTATTGTCATGATGAAAGTTCCTTTAAATATCATGATTTATTATATGTATGAGCACCACTCATATGTTCTTCGGTAACCCACTTTTGCTAGTTCTAACATATCTTTATGTGAGTAAAGGAACAAAGCTCTCTTTTCTGTTTGGATTGCAGGAGTTCAGCCTTCATGACAATGCAACCATCAAATAAATGAAGACTAAATTTCTAGGTTGGACTCTCTGAAGTACCACTTAGACAAGACAGCCATTGTCCTGAGCCACTGCATTTTCAATTTGCTCTAATCCCTCTTCATCCCTCCACATAGATAAGGGCCCTACCATGCAAGACTCTGGGGGCAGTAGCTGCAAACAGCTACTGAAACAATCTTAGCATGTTTCCAGGACTTGAACAGGCCTCTTACCTGCTACATACTCCAGAAGGTAAACAAAGCCAGAAAGTGGCCAGAAGATGTGCAAGAAAGCAGCTATAGCTGAAGCTTGCCTACAGGGTCTGGACAAAGCACCCAGCACCTTGTGATGCAAGGTGGAGAGCTTGGTGGATGAGTAAGCACCCATGGGCCACATGTCTGTCTCTCCCTAGGAAGCTCCAAGTATTGCAAGAATTTCAAGTTCTAGCTGATCTTACAATTTATTGTGAAGGCATATTCAAAGTAGGAAGATAGCACATATTTTCTTATAATTCTGTTTGCTTCATTTGTAACTTTCAAATTTTTAGATATATGGTATATCAATCTTTATTTTTAATTGCACCACTAGCCCAGCAAAAGTTAAGACTAGTATAAGACTTGTGTTTTAATAAAGCCTCCAATATCCCTGAGCATGATTACCAGTTTTTCATTTACCTGTAGCATCATTTTTATCATAAGCTCTAAAAGAATAAATAGAACTAACTGCATGTACATAATACATCATAAAAGCCACAATAGGCTTGCAAAGGGTAAACATGCTGCATACATATATTATCGATAAAGAACAGCAAAGAACATAAATGTATTATTCATGACATGAAATGCAATGATTAATAACCTGCAAAGCTACATTGCTTCCTACCTGTGGACATAAAATGATTAATTTTTTTAAAAGTATAGAATGTGACTCCACAAGCTATATTAACTAAAATTTAATAACTTCAGCAGAAGCCATGAAAAACTAACAGACTAAAAAATGAACTGTCTTGTGTTCTCTCAGTTTCAAAATATATATATTTACAATCACGTTTTTCTTATTTATTAAAAATGTTAAATCAAAAGATATGTATAGGAATGCAAGGGATTTCTGTATGTTGATTTTATATCCTGCAACTTTACTGTATTCATTGATTAGCTCTAGTAGTTTTCTTGTCGAGTCTTTAGGGTTTTCTGTGTAGAGGATCATGTCATTGGCGAAAAGTGAGAGTTTTACTTCTTCTTTTCCAATTTGGATTCCTTTTATGTCTTTTTCTGCTCTGATTGCTGTGGCCAAAACTTCCAGATGGCTAACAAACACATGAAAAAATGCTCAACATCCCTCATAATCAGAGAAATGCAAATCAAAACCACAATGAGGTACCATTTCACACCAGTCAGAATGGCTGCTATCCAAAAGTCTACAAGCAATAAATGCTGGAGAGGGTGTGGAGAAAAGGGAACCCTCTTACACTGTTGGTGGGAATGCAAACTAGTACAGCCACTATGGAGAACAGTGTGGAGATTCCTGAAAAAACTGGAAATAGAACTGCCATACGACCCAGCAATCGCACTCCTGGGCATACACACCAAGGAAACTAGAATTGAAAGAAACACATGTACTCCAATGTTCATCGCAGCACTGTTCATAACAGCAAGGACATGGAAGCAACCTAGATGTCTATCTGCAGATGAATGGATAAGAAAGCTTTGGTACATATACACAATGGAGTATTACTCAGCCATTAAAAAGAATACATTTGAATCAGTTCTAATGAGATGGATGAAACTGGAGCCTATTATACAGAGTGAAGTAAGCCGGAAAGAAAAACACCAAAACAGTATATGAACACATATATATGGAATTTAGAAAGATGGTAACCTTAACCCTGTATACGAGACAGCAGACTCTGTGGGACAGGACAAGGGTGGGATGATTTGGGGGAATGGCATTGAAACATGTACATTATCATATGTGAAATGAATCACCAGTCCAGATTCAACGCATGATATAGGATGCTTGGGGCTGGGGCACGGGGATGACCTGGAGGGAGGATAAGGAGAGGAGGGAGGTGGGAGGGGGGTTCAAGAAGGGGAACAGATGTGCACCCGGGGCAGATTCATGTCAATATGGCAAAACCAACCAATATAATATTGTAAAGTAATTAGCCGCCAATAAAAAATAAATAAATAAAACAAAACAAAGGATACGTAGATACAAAGAACACATAGGTGTAACTCAAGAAAGTTCAAACACTGAAAGAGGGATTTTGCCATTCAAAGTATCTTTGCCACAATATGCTTCTCTTCAAAATGTTTGCATGAATTCTTTACTGAAGAATGGATCAAATGGACCACGGTGGACCAACAACAGAGACAGAGTCTATTTGTCTTAACACATGGTATGTATCAAGGACCTGACTGTTAATTTTTAAGTGTATCTGTACCTGATTTTAGAGCTATAAGAAATTTGCTTTAATTGAAAGGATTGAGAAAACTAATGTTCATGAAGTAAAACAGTCTTTTTAGCTGGTGCCCAAAGTCTTACACCCAAATGGTCCACTAGAGTAATATAAAAATGATACTTTAAAAATGAAATATTTAATGATTCAAAAGAATCATTATAGATTGTACCGAGCCTAAATTAAAAAAACTAAGATTATAGTATCTGGTCCCATCACTTCATGGCAAATAAAATGGGGGAAAATGGAAACAGTGACAGATTTTATTTTCTTGGGCTCCAAAATCACTGCGGATGGTGCATGCAGCCATAAAATTAAAAGATACTTGCTCCTTGGAAAGAAAGCTATGACAAAACTAGACAGTGTATTCAAAAGCAGAGACATCACTCTGCCAACATAGGTCCATCTAGTCAAAGCTATGGTTTTTTACAGTAGTCATGTATGGATGTGAGAGTTGGACCATAAAGAAAACTGAGTGCTAAAGAATTGATGCTTTTGAATTGTGGTGCTGGAGAAGACTCTTGAGAGGCCCTTGGACAGCAAGGAGATCAAACCAGTCAATCCTAAAAGAAATCAACCCAGAATATTCATTAGAAGGACTGATTCTGAAACTCCAACACTTTGGTCATCTGATTTGAGGAGCCAACTCATTGGAAAAGACCCTGATGCTAGGAAAGATTGAGGGCAGGAGGTGAAGGGGGTGACAGAGAACTATATAGTTGAATATATAGTTGACATGAGTGTGAGCAAACTCCGGGAAATAGTGAAGGACAGGGAAGCCTGGTGTGCTGCAGTCCACGGGGTCGCAAAGAGTCAGACATGACTCAGCAACTAAACAACAACAAAGCCTAAATTTATCATGGTAGAGAGTAATTTGGCTATCAACAACAACAGAAAAAAAATGCAGCATTCTGTGCATATTCTCTGCCCTTTCCAAAGGGATCACAAAATCAAAAAGTTTAATGTGAACTCTTTTTCTATAATATGAAGAATCTACTTACTCAATTACTATTCATATTTAACAAATATTATAAGTACACGTGTGCCAGAAGTTCTTGTAAGCACTTTATAAATAGAAACTCTCAAAATCATAACAATCCTCTGAGGTTGATACTATGACTATGTCTATTTTACAGGTAAGGAAACGAAGAGAGGTTAAGTGACTTGGTCAAAGTCACAGAGCTCTGAGTTGTTGTTCAGTCACTAAGTTGTGTCCAACTCTTTGAACCACGTGGAATACAGCATGCCAGACTTTGAGTGCAGAGCCAGAATTCATACTAAGACCAACTGCTCCAGAGTCTGAATTCTTTAACTGCTATGCTATGCTGACCATTTTTTGCATTTCTCAGGACTTTATTAATAAAACTGAAAGAAAAAGACAACTAATTCAAGAAATTTTAAATAGCAGTAGAAAAGATCTTGTTATATATAACCATGAAGTTCATGGATTTTTGGTGGATTTGATCCAGGTTTCACACAAAGCCACTGGAACAACCACACTCTTTTCCAATGGGTGGTTTGAGAATGGCCCCCAAATTCCATAATCACTGTTTTCTTTTTTTATACTAGCAATCTCAGGCAAGAAGAGTCCGCCTTCTTCATCTATAATTCCAAAAAGTCCTCAGAAGAGCTCATGCTTGGACCATGTTACCACCCCTAAAGGAATTGCCATAGCTGGTAAGGAGGACAGAGTACAATGCTCTGGTTGCCCAGACCTAGGGCATATATACCAGCTGTGGTTACTGAGAGTCAATGATCTCAACCTGAATCTGAAGGAATTTTCTCCCACCATAGGTTCTATTACTACAAGAATAGAAAAAGATGCTGAGTGGGAAGAAACTGCATGACATGAGTAAAGGTTTCATTCATTAAAAAGATTTCAACCGATATTCAAACGTACAAGCTATTTAAGCTATCCTATCATTACAATAACTTTTAAAAATACAACAGAATATATAAATACAAATATTTTCTAAACACATTGATTCCACTTTCAAATGTATTTTACACAAAACCCAGAGACTTCAATTCTTAAATTTCACTATGATCATGTAACTACAATGAACAGAAACTTAGATTTAGTTCTATTACCACCAGACCCTGTTAGTACAAAATCTTCTGCTTGAAATTTCCAAAATCAGAGGCAGTTATACCCATTATTGAAAACTGCAGCTGTTTTGCTTCAAATATTTGAATTCTTTGTTTCTTGCATTTTTTAAAAATACAGAATACTAATATGTAGAATTTACTGGCATGTCTATACAGATGCTTTTTTTTTGGAAAAAAATTAAAGGCACACCTCAAAATAAATGAAAATCATGATCAATAGGCAGTAATGACTTTATGAAGTACATACGCCAAGAAAAATTTTTCTGCAGTTAATTTGAACTCTTCTCTGTGATTTATGTGGTTATCTATATTAAATTACATAAGAAAGAAGATCCTAAAATAAGAGAGAGTAGAGGAAGGAAGAAAAAATAATTTGCAGTTGTATCCAGAAGAGAAGAATAGAAATGCCAAGGCAAGGCATTCTGTGAGGTATTCTTCTCACATTCCTTTAAATGCATCCATTGATTGGGAAGACAGCAACTACTTGAGTCAAATGACTCTCCAATTCCACAGAAGTACAATAGTATAGGAAAAAGTTTTAAATTGCAGTAAGAGTTTTAGCTTAGATCACAAAAAAATCATTGAAAAAATAATCCTTCAACTGATAAAGAACTTTTGAAAAGAATACTACTTCAGAGTATATACATTTCTCACTAGAAAAACAAGATCCTTTTTCTGATTATTTAATTTGTTCTAAGTTGAGACGTAGGAGTTCTTTCCACAGTTTCAACATTAACAAGGGCACGGAGATTGTGTTAAGATAATTTTTTTGCTAATATAGACACCATTACTTAATCTTTTAAAAGATAATGCAACAATTCTCTAATTCCAGATTAATTTTCTTTTCTAAAGCAATTTTGAAATATGTAACTGTTAACTGCCTTCTGCATAATATAGTATTTTTAAGACTCAGTACACTTTTTAAAGAAATACATTTTTCTTTCCACACAATTCAAAAATGGCAGAAAATACTTTACTCAGACTCGAACAAAGTCTCAGATGAAACCCCAACATGTCAGGCAAATATTACTTTTCATATTCCATGGGATTTTCTTGTCAAAAAAATAGTTTCAATGTTTCTTAGGTGTTCTCAACTGCTCCCTCCTAAGACACGATGAAGAGTGGAAAAAAGACAAATGCCATAGAGGATTAAATAGTGATACAGAATAATAATCCAAAAGGCAAAGATCATTCCTACTTTATTAATGAATTCTATCCCTGAGTATCGATTGTATTCTTACAACTGGTCTGGCTATATCATCTAGAAATGTACAAAGCAAGCAAATAAAGGATGAAGAAGCAGAAATAATTGACTACATAGTTTGTTAGTGGTTTTGTACCAAGAGAGCTATGTTCAGAAAGAATTATTCAGCAATTATTTTCAGGATGTAGAGAACCAGGGAGAAACTAGACAATGAAAGGACCTGGGAAGGGAAGGGACTGGAACTCACATTTATCGAGAAAGTCCCATGTGAAAGCACTGTGCTTCATGCTTTCATTGTAAAACAATTTCCCTCAGTAGTGGTTATTCAGTGGGTTTGGTAATCATGATTATGTTCAAAACTAGATAAAGAATGTCACCAGCTTCAGGTGACTCTCTGCAAGAAATCTAGAAGAGTTGGGTGTTAATGAGAAAATCAAATTTAGACTAGTTTCTGAAATGGGCGAAGGAAGAGTATGAATAAAAATGATGTAGGGAGAGCAACAAAATTCCTACTGAGAGTGTCTTCTGGGAAAGATAATGCATTAGAAATCAATGAATCTATTCCAGCTCCCCAAACCAGAAACCAGCTGGATTTTACCAAAGCTGTATCCTATACCAAAGAGATACAAGAACACTAATAACAAGGGATGGTAACAAACCCTAACATAGGAATGCCTATAAGATATAATCCAAACTGAATAAAAGAAAGTATGGGCCGATGCACAATTCTTTTAAAACAGACCAAAACAGAGTAGTGCTGCAATAAGTAAGCAATTTTGTCAAGCTGCTTTAATTCGAAGCAGTAAAGGCTTTGCACTGCCATGGCAAGACATGAGACATACCAATGGTTCCCTTCCTCACAGGACTCTAAGGACATGAAGGAGAAATTTACAGTGACTGACACATCCCTACAGGGATGAAGGATGTCCCAGCCTTCATCTGAGCAAGTTGAAAAACCAAGTAGAAGGATTATGAAGAGCTAAACCCCAGAGACAAATTCTGCAATTTTGGATTAAAGAGAAAACACTGGCCCTTCGTTGAAGCCATTTCAACAGATATTGAGATTAAAACTTACAGAAACAAAGTTACCACAAATGCTGATATCCCCACCCTTCCTCAGCTGGTTAATAACTAAACGTGTGGCATTTACCTATAAAATCTGGCATTTTGGTGAATTATGTTTGTTATGTTTGCTACTTTGAATTTTTTATTGGAATATAGTCGATTTACAATGCTGTGTTAGTTTCACAGCAAAGTGAATCTGTTAAATGTATACATATAGCCACTCTCTTTTAAGATTCTTTTCCCCTATAGATCATCACAGAGTACTGAGTAGAGTTCCCTATGCTATACAGTAGTTATTAGCAATCTATTTTATACATAGCAGTGTCTATATGTCAATCCTAATCTCCCAATTTATCCCTCCCCATCTCTACCCACCCAGCCATAAGTTTATTTTCTACATCTGTAACTATTTCTGTTTTGTATATAAGTTCTTCTGTACTTTTTTTTAGATTCCACAGGTAAGCAGTAAATTTGTCATTCTCTGTCTAAATTAATTCACACAGCATGACAATCTCTAGGTCCATCCATGTTGCTGCAAATGGCATTAATTCATTCTTTTTATGATAGGCTGAGTAATATTCCATTGTCTATAGATACCATATTTTCTTTACCCATTCCTCTGCTGATGGACATTTAGGTTGCTTCCATGTACTGGCTATTGTAAATAGTGCTGCCATGAATATTAGGGTTTTTCTGGATATATGCCCAGGAGTGTGATACCTGGGTCATATGAGAGCTTTATTTTTAGTTTTTAAGGATCTGTCATGTTGCTCTCCATAACGTCTACACCAGTTTACATTCCCACTGCCTCAACGTAATAAAGTCCATATATGACAAACCCACAACTAACCTCATTCTCAATGGTGAAAAACTGAAAGCACTTGCTTTAAGATCAGGCACAAGACAAGGATGTCCACCCTCACCACTATTATTCAATATATTTTTGCAAGGCCTAGTCGACAATCAGAGAAGAAAAAGAAATAAAAGAAATCTGAATTGGAAGAGTAAAATTGCCATTACTTGCATATGACATAATACTCAGATAATCAATTCCTAGGCAGGTTGGTAAGAAGTCCAGGGGTCCCCAAGGAGAGAGGGGTCTGGAATTCTCAAGGAGAAAGAAAAAACAAATGTTTTTTCTCTCTACATTCCTTAGGATATATAACAATAATGTATCCTTCTTGAGGACAGTCTCTGGAAAAAAACCTTCTGGCTAATCCTGTTATCTTAAAATGTAAATTATGGGAGTGGGTCTAGTGAGGTCTTTACAACCTCCACACATTTTTTGATTTACTGTAATAAGTAATTAAAAAGTATATAACTCTGTTGCTAACACTAGTGATGGGGTACTCTTTCTGCCCCCTTCTGATATCTATGTCAAGCTTTCTCTATACCTTTTATACTTTAATAAAACTCTATTACACAAAAGCTCTGAGTGATTAAGCCTCGTCTCTGGCCCCAGATTGAATTCTTCTCCTCCGGAGGCCAAGAATCCTGGCATCTTTCATGGTTCAGCAACAACCTTTCAATACTATACATAGAAAGCACAAAAGATGCTACCAGAAAACTATTAGAGCTCAATGAATTTTGTAAAGTTGCAAGATTCAAAATTAATACACAGAAATCTCTTGCATTCCTATACACTAAGAAAGAAATCAAGAAAACAATCACAAGATTGATCAAGAAAATAATCACATTTACCATCTCATCAAAATACTGGAGTAGGTTGCCATTTCCTTCTCCATGGGACAACTTCCTGACCCAGGGATCAAACCCAGGTCTCCTGAAATGCAGGCAGATTCTTTACCATCTGAGCCACCTGGAAAGCTCCTCTCAAAAAGAATAAAATACCTAGGAATAAAACTACCTAAGGAGGTGAAAGACCTGAACTCTGAAAACTATTAGATACTGATGAAAGAAATCAAAGATGACACAAACGGATGGAAAAATATGCTATGTTCTTGGACTGGAAGAATCAATATTTTGAAAATGACTATACTACTCAAAGCAGTTTACAGATTCATTGCAATGCCTACCAAATTACCAAAGGCATTTTTCACAGAATTAGAATTTTAAAAATTGACAATTTGTATGGAAAAACAAAAGACCACAAATAGCCAAAGCAATCTTGAGAAAGAAAAACAGAGCTGGAGGAATAAGACTCCCTGACTTCAGACTATACTACAAAGTTACAGTAATTGTGTTAAATTTTTAAGACCTTGGTAAAGAAAAAGAAGAATCCACCTCACCTCTACCATTCTGAAGCAAATAGCAGATTGAATTAAAAATTTACCCAGGAGAATGTCATTTAGACAAAAACATGAAGAAAAACTGCAACATAAAAGTGAAAGTAAACATAACATGCAAAATACAGATGTAAAGGTATGCTTTTGAAGCTACATTACAAGAAGCAAAAGAAAACTTTTAAGCATATATTTAATGGATAAGCAACAAGATCCTACTGCATAGCACAGGGAACTATATTCAATACCCTAAACTATAATGGAAAAGAATATGAAAAAGTATCTATAACTGAGTCAGTTTTCTCTAACTGAGTCACTTTTAGTGTATAGCAAAAACTAATACAACATTGTAAACCAACTATACTTCAATAACATAAAATTTAAAAAAAAAGAAAACTAAGTAAAAACTGCTTTGCTCTCCCAATAAAATTAAATAGGCTCAATAAGTGATAAAAAAACTCACATAAAATGGAATATGACAGGGTTAAGTCAAACAAAGAATACAATAGAGTTAAGCCAAAAAACAATTTTTTTTAACCTCCAAGGAGTTTTAAGTGGTATTAGAAGCTATATAAGCTTAGAAGCTATTGAAAAGAAAAGTAGCATCAACAATGTCAAAAATCCAATCACCGCTTTGGATGAGAGGCTTTAAAATTCACCCAGAATATAGTGTAAGGGAAAAATATGACAGACATTGAGAATAGATAGAAGAAATCCAACATTTAGGAATATGATTTCCTGCAGAAGAAAACAGAACAGATGGGATGGAAATAATAACAAGTGTATTAAAAGAACATATATCTGATCAAATCTATAGCCAAAAAGTATTCACCCTGCTCTAGGTGAAATTATTAAATGAGAACTGTCACCTCATTTCAACCTGGTGAAAATATTCAATTTTAAGAGCAAAGAAAAAGGCTTGCAAGCATCTAAAGGGAAAATTTTTTCATCTATAAAGAAAAAAGAAAGCAATTTGATCACATAGTTTTTTCTCACTGACCACATTAAATGTTATATAACTTCTATCAACATTTGTAAATATCAAAGTAGAAGGGTTCTGACTCATGAGATCTATAGTCTGATAAATTGTCATTCTGGGAAACAGGCAAAGGAAAAAACTTTCAGATAAAAGCATGATGTGAAAAGTACATCATTTATGTGCATTGCAGTGGGTGAGTGTGGAAGGCAACTATTTGAAGATATATACCAATAAACTAAAAATGAATAAAAACAAACAGCCCATAAATGAGGAATTTGGTCGTGGGCATTAAATATATAAACCGACACATGTGTATATGTGTGCAAAATCATGATGATTATGAAAAACATATAGCAAGTTAAACAAGAGATTGAAGAAATTGAAAGTTTGCCAACACTTCATCTTAAGAAGTTGAACAGTTACTGAAGTTGGTATCTTGAGTAATACAGAATCCAAAAAGTTTTTTCAACTCTTAATATTGATCTCTATCAGTTTGGAGGCTTTTCACATTACAGAAGAGAAAAATATCAAAGGAACACTGGCCATAAAAGAAAACAAAGCAAAGAGGTAAGAAGCATCAAAGAAATAAAAAAAGGTTGCAATAGCACTAAGAGACAAGTTCAAGCTAAAAGCTTCAAAGGAACAAAGAATATTACTTTTATGAACAAAAGAACAATGCTCAAAGGCTATAACTGTCATCAGTTTTATGCATCAGATAAAGACTAAAACATAAAGCAAGAAACAGTTGGAAAGAGAAATTGACATAGTAATATAGTAAGAGCTCTCTTAACCGTCTCTCTAAATTAACTGACAATTTATATTATTCTGCAAAATATGCTGACATAACCTTAGCAGTCTAAATACTGACCACAAATGCATTGCCCTCTCTGCATGCTCATACCTAACTACCCCGTCAAATTGAGTTGGATGCTTACCAAGGGTCAGCCATATTTGTTTCTAAACATGCTTATGTCTGTTGTACTTGATATTGACATTGGATCTGATATTGTATATTAAACAGCATATATTAAATGTGAAAATAGAGTTTGTACTTCATTACAACTTTAAGAGTTTGTAAAGCTTCTATCAATGTGACTCTAAAAATTCCTCTCAAATTACACGTGGGGACACAAAGGTAAGTTATTGGGAGATCAGACATTAACTGTAAAAACCTAGATATTATTCTATATCCAAATCACTTACAAAAATGTCTTTAAGATCTCTTTCCACTTCCAAACATCAACATTTAAAAATGACAGACCTTTCAAATGGATGTGGTTTAAGCCAGACAAACAGAAGTCCAGTACAGAGGCCATACCCTAGGAAAGACTTTGACTCTTCATCAAAAGATTTGCAAGTAAATATCTATCTGTGTTTTAAACCAAAATAATACGTCTTCTATGTTTTTCTTCTTTATCCCCTGTCATAACAGGCATTTTGGATTAATTGATTTGCTCCAGTCCTCATCATGTTAGATAAACATTTACTGTTCCACAATATTTTAATACTCCTTTCTCAGTATGTGATAGATCTGTCAAAAGTAAAATGACCCTATGGAGATAATGACTGGTAACAAATATAATTAATAAATTTGGTTTTAGAGATTTATGCACAGACCTGCAAAGAAATAATATTAATATTCATTTTTAAATGTCCCTTGACCATATATAAAATCTGGTCACATATTAGACTAAACATAAAAACATAAATTTTTAAAGTTAACAATATTAGGATCTACATTCTTTGACTATGGTGTAAAGATCCTGAAGCTAGAGAATATCTTGTGTGTTTGAAAACATGAAGTGTTCAATATGACTGAGGCAGAGTAAACCTGGGGGTCATTAGAAGGACTTCAACTCACACTTGAGACAGAGTAAAAAATCTGTACTAATTTGTGCTGATTTTTTAAATTTGCATAGAGTGAAACATATTTTGTAAGGATTTTAATAAACACATAAGAGTCATATGTTCACCACTCCAGCACCATACAGAAGAGTGATCCATGCAGTTTATAAGGTCAATCTGGCAGCTTCACCACAAACAGGATTGCTGAGTCAAGGATATGAACAGAGAAACCAGTTAGGAGATTGCTGCAAAAACAACCATGGGTGATATGTGGCATGGACCACTATGGTGGCAGTGGAAGTGGTTTACATTTTCTGAATTCCATAGGTAATTTTAAGGATAAGCTTGTTTGATGTAGTGCCAGATTGGACACACATTACAAAGGAAAGAGAGGAGTCAAAGAGGAGTCTAAGTTACTTTAAAGAAATAAAAGGAGGATGCTGATTTTGAGATGGGAATGACAGGAGGAGTAGTTCAAGATAATATATAAATGTTAATTTTGAATTGTCTATAAGACAGCCAAATAATGAGCCAGCAATTGAATGTATGATTATGAAGAAAATGACCCAGCAATCGCACTCCTGGGCATACACACCAAGGAAACCAGAATTGAAAGAGACACATGTACTCCAATGTTCATTGCAGCACTGTTTATAATAGCGAGGACATGGAAGCAACCTCGATGTCCATCTGCAGACGAATGGATAAGAAAGCTTTGGTACATATACACAATGGAATATTACTCAGCCATTAAAAAGAATGCATTTGAACTAGTTCTAATGAGGTGGATGAAACTAGAGCCTATTATACAGAGTGAAGTAAGCCAGAAAGAAAAACACCAATACAATATACTAACGCATATATATGGAATTTAGAAAGATGGTAACCTGAACCCTGTATATGAGACTGCAAAAGAGACAAGATGTATAGAACAGTCTTTGGGACTCTGTGGGAGAGGGTGAGGATGGAATGGTTTGGGAGAATGGCATTGAAACATGTATATTATCATATGTGAAACGAATCACCAGTCCAGGGTTGATGCATTTTACAGGAAGCTCGGGGCTAGTATGTGGGGATGACCCAGAGGGAGGATAAGGGGAGGAGGGAGGGGGGAGGGGGGTTCGGAAGGGGGAACTCATGTACACCCAGGGCGGATTCATGTCAATGTATGGCAAAACCAACCAATATAATATTGTAAAATAATTAGCCTCCAATAAAAATAAAAAAATAAAAAAAATATTTACACAAATAGAAAAAAAAAAGAAAAGAAGGTCTTGGCCTAAGATATATAAATTTGAAAGCTGTCAGCATATCAGTTCAGTTCAGTCACTTAGTCGTGTCCGACTCTCCGCGACCCCATGAACCACAGAACGCCTGGCCTCCCTGTCCATCACCAACTCCCGGAGTTCACTCAAACCCATGTCCATCGAGTCGGTGATGCCATCCAGCCATCTCATTCTCTGCCGTCCCCGTCTCCTCCTACCCACAATCCCTCCTAGCATCAGACATATAGATGACATTTAAAGCCACTAGGTAGGATATTTTCACCAAGGGACTCTACACAGATGGAAAAAAAGGTCAAATGTCTCAGCCTAGGGGGTTGGAGAAGCTTGAGAGACACAAATGGAACAGCCATTAAGATATGAGGCAAACAAAAGGTGTAATATCTAGGGAAGCAAAGCAAGGAAGTACTACAAGGATGAAGGAGTAATAAACTGTCTCAAATCCTGTAGAAAGGTGAGGACTGAAAACTGTCATTGGATTTAGCAATTTGGAGACCTGCACAAACACTCTTAAAATAGTTTTGGGTATAAAGTAAAATCTGACTGGAATAGGTTCAGTCTAACAGAGAAAAAAAAATGAATTGCAGTCAATGCATAGAGCTAGATATTTTTAGAAGTTTTTATATAAATGAAAGGAAACGGGGATAGTAGCTGGAAGAAGTAGAAGCAGTTTGTTTCATTAAAATAAACCACTATATGTTCATGAAAAAGTTCAATGAAGAGAGAAATCTGATGATGTAAGAATAGATAGGTGAATTGTTACAGTGAAGTTCTGAAAAGGATTAGGGAATCAGACCTTGTATATGAATAGATGGCTTTCCTTTGCTAGGACTTTACAAAGTCCATTCATACAAAGGACTTAAGATGCTAACTAGACTGTTGCCACCTGATGCAAAGAACTGACTCACTGGAAAAGACCCTGATGCTGGGAAAAATTGAAGGCATGAAGAGAAGGGGACAACAGAGGATGAGATGGTTGGACGGCATCACCGACTCAATGGACATGAGTCTGAGTAATCTCCGGGAGCTGATGATGGACAGGGAGGCCTGGCGTGCTGCAGTCCATGGGGTTGCAAAGAGTTGGACACAACTGAGCAACTGAACTGACTGGGACATTATGATGACCAGTTTGATATGCATAGAAATACATACTGGATCATTATGTTATATACTGGAACTAACAGTGTTGCAGGTCAATTACACTTCAAAAACAGATTCATTGAAGAGAGATTAGATTTGTGGTTACCAAAAGTAGGGGTGGATGAAGGTGGGGGGGCGGGGGGGACTGGACGAAGGCAGGGGGAGAATTGGACGGAAGGCAGGGGAAGATGTCTGGTGGCTCAGACGGTAAAGAATCCACCTGCAGTACGGGAGATCAGGGTTAAATCCCTGGGTTGGGAAGATCCCCTGGAGGAGGGCATGGCAACCCACTCCAGCATTCTTGCCTGGAGAATCCCCATGGACAGAGAAGCCTGGTGGGCTGTAGTCCATGGGGTTGCAAAGAGTTGGACAGGAGTGAGTGACTAAGTACACAGGGGGAGAATTGGATGAAGGCAGTCAATAATGTATCAACTTCCAGTTATAAGATGAATAAGACCTAGAGATCAAAGGACCAGCATGACAAAGATAATTAACAATGCTCACTGTTATATATGAAAGTTAAGAGAATAAATCCAAAGCACTCTCATATCAAGAAAAAAAATGCCTTTTTCCCTATTTCTTTCATTTTCTATCTATAGAGATGAAGAATGTTCACTAAACTTATTGTGATCATCATTTTATGACACACTTAAGGTAATCATTATGCTGCACACCTTAAACTGACACAATGTTGACCCACTTGAGATTATTGGTCATAAATTTAAAATGAGACCAATGAGCATGATGGTAAGTTTTCCCCAGTCACGTTTGACTTTTCAGGTATGAACACACATTAGGCAGACAGTTGGATCTGACTATAGTTGTGATTTTGCTAGGCAGCATAATAAAACAAAAGAGAAAAGGAACTGTGGTTTTACAGGAAATCAATGAAATATTCATTATATAAATAAGGGGGTGAGGGCATTTTCTGAATTAAGGATATGGAAAAGTGATAGGTTAATTAGAGGTTCTTGAGTTTAAAAGGATTGTTGAGTTGGACTAGTAAAGGGAGTTAGCTGGAAAAGCAGGAAGTGGTGGTCAGAAAATAGGAAGCTAAAATTGAACTGCTGAGGGTAGTTAAGTAGAATAGAGCCAGTATCATTGGAGGATATAAGGCCAAGACAAGAGAGGTTAGAATATTGGATGAATAACATTTCCATGAATATGACAGTACTTGTACAGGAGGAAGAAACTGATACAGGAGCTCAATTTTTTAGGAAATGAAGGGAAGTGAAATACACAGAGTAGATAACTTCAAAAAGAATAAATAATGAATGATAGAGTGTGCTAACAGATTCAAAACTCGAGGTTCCTTTCCTTCTTTCTTTAGGAGGGCAATAAAATAGTCCATATCCATGGCTTCCCTGGTGGCTCAGCGGGTAAAGCATCTGTCTACAATGTGGGAGACCCGGCTTCAATCACTGGGTCAGGAAGATCCCCTGGAGAAGGAAATGGCCACCCACTCCAGTACTCTTTCCTGGAAAATGGGATTGCAGAGTCGGACATGACTGAGCAACTTCACTTTCACTTTCATTCAATTAAGAGAAAAGAAAAATCCCACTCTTCCATCCTCAGTAGCTTAAGAGGGCTTCTCCCCCTCTTTGGCTTTGCTACTTTGGGGAAGAGACAAGCCGACCTAGGGCAGCTCTTTCAAAGTGAAGTCAGTGGCTTAGTACTGTTAAGAGGAGAAAGGGCCCGAGTTTAGTTCTGTAGTTCGGCTCCAGTGGCATGGAAGGAATCCAGAAATTCTCATATGACCTAAGGAGGGTTGTGGAAGGTAACTGAAGGAATGTCTAGTAATTAATTGATGGAATGATAAATGGAGCCATCTCCTGTATCTGAGAGCTGCAGACCACACAGGCTGGAGATGAAAAGGAATCACAACCAGACCTTATTGGCAGCCACTGTATTTTCAAGTGTTAAGGTAGGTCCCATCCAAGCCATGAGAGAAGAGACTCATATCCATCCTCAAACTTCAGCAGAGGATGCCAACAAATTGAGGCATGATAGACAGGCTAATAAAACCATCATTGCTGCAGATTCAATAAAGATCCAGAGAGCACCACAAGGACACACAGAGCTATGGCCCTTTCTCTGAAGCCAAAGGAGACAGTGAACCCCTTTGTACACTCAGACTCCATCTTAGGGTGAAATATGAGAAGAAAGCAGAATTCTGAAAAACTGAATATATACTTGAAGGGGACTGTTTTAACCTAGTCAGTAGCATGTGACAACGATCAGAACATATTTAAGAAATGAACAAGCTTTTCTTTATATATCTGAACATAGAGACCTTTTGTAACACATACACTGAGTGCTTAAACAAAAGTAAAATAAAGAACTACCTTTCCAGTTATCTACAGATTCTTTTCGAGCTAGAGGAGTTCAAATTAGCTTCAACCCAGCCATGAAATCAGTCTTTCAACCTTGAATTAAAAACTGAGTTCTGACACTGTGGTCTGTTTTGAAGAGGATTTAGGTCAGTGTATGAAACAGATGAAACCACACTGCGGTAATGAGTGTCAGATGTGAAGTGATCACGACGTGGCTGAGAAAAATCAGAAGATCAAATGGTAGAACATAACAATGCCACAATTCTAGGTCAGTGGCAGGAGGCCACCTCTTCCTTCTGGGAATTGAATCCTATCTGGGTCAAGGGTCCAGGTTCTTGCAGGTTCAGTAGCCAAAAATGTGCTGGGGCCAGGGGTGGAGATAGCACAAATACAGTGTCCTCTGTTCTGGTGCATCCAAAAGGCCAGTTTCCCTGACGGTGGGGTTTCATGTAGCACAGGTTGACAGAAGAACAAACAGAATCCTTTTTCACCTACTGGTCTTTCTACTCTGGAATTTAAGCCCATAATGTGGCAAAGAAAACCATATTCACACATGATAAGGACAGAAATAAAGCCCAGGGTTATGGGGGGAGGGGGGAGGGGGCATTTAAATATTTGTGAGACTTTTCTAGAATAAAATGAAAAATTGATAAGAACAGTCCCAATTAAACCTCATTGAAATTAATAAGTGTTCTTTTCCTATTTCCCACTGTCTTTGTTAACAGGACTAATGACCCTATTAATAACCACAGCTAACATCTATGAGTGCTGAATGTTTTTCAGGCACTAGGCTACAGTATTTACATAGACTATCTCCTTCAATTCATACAACAATCCTATGAGGAAGTTACTGGTTTTATCATCTTATAGATAAAACTGCAGTTTAGAGAGATGAAGTCATCTGTATGATACACATTGAATAAGTTATGGAACAGGAATTTAGGATCAAGACTTTTCATTTTAGGGCTCTAATGCTTCACTAGTAAAAAATAACACCTTCCATGTGGTTAGCATTTATGTAAGACTTTAATTATATTAATAGAAGGTGTCTTATACCTCCCTTGTATGACTTAACCCTATGAATTAGGGACTGGTATTATTCTCATTTTTAAAGAAAACTGAAGGGAAACACTGAGCCCAAGATCATCTCCAACAAGAGAGAAACAGAGAATAAGTTTAGGAGAGAGAATTTAAGCTGACTGTTCACAGTGGACACTCACTCATGTTTTATTGGAGATTTTTTTATGCGTAATTTTAAAGAACACTAAATAACTTATATGTTAATCCAATAAGAAAAATACATCTTCCAAACTTAGCTAAATAATTTAACTAATGACTGCATTGCTGACCCTTTAGCTACCAATGACCATGGATATATCTGGATGTATGCTGTATTCACATTATATATTGATGGAGGTATGCTGCTGCTGCTGCTGCTAAGTCACTTCAGTCGTGTCCGACTCTGTGTGACCCCACAGACGTAAGCCCACCAGGCTCCCCCGTCCCTGGGATTCTCCAGGCAAGAACACTGGAGTGGGTTGCCATTTCCTTCTCCAATGTGTGAAAGTGGAAAGTGAACAGTGAAAGTGAAGTCGCTCAGTCGTGTCCGACCCTTAGTGACCCCATGGACTGCAGCCTACCAGGCTCCTCCATCCATGGGATTTTCTAGGCAAGAGGACTGGAGTGGCTTGCCATTCTTTCCTTAAATCCATTTTCTTCCCCAGCTGCCACCGCTGAACTTGACACATCTCTCTGTTGAAAGAATATACCCAGAGAGAAAAACACCCAATTCTTCAGTTAGCAAACAACTCAGAGGCATCTTAAAATAAAGGAAAATCTAGACACATGAAGGAACCACATGTCCTGATGGCTCAGGAGAGGCCCAGGGTATACCTGCTACTCCTGTGGTAGGTCCTGTTCAGAGTTTCTCTAAGATGAAAGCATCACACTTGACAGGATGTATTGTACGATCACCCAATCATAAGTGAGGGAAATACATCTTTCCCCTGATAGACCCCTATTTAGGAGAGCTGTCAGTCAGAGCCTCATCTAAACCTGTGACCCAGGTGGCCATGCTGCAGAGGTCCAGACCAGGATGAGGGCGAATATGCAGAGGAGAGAGGCAGGGTAGGAACAGCAACACCAGAGGACCAAGCTCTCCTTATCAAGGCACTGCCGCAAAACTCATGCTCTCTAAATCTACTTCTCTGTTCTCTAGATTTTTAAGTGTATAGGTTTTCAAACTGGTTCACAAGAGAAAACTGTATGGGTGAAGCTTCATCATACTGGAAAAATTTTAGAACTCACTGGTTTAAATGTGAGAAATACATATATTCGGGATACCCAGGGGGCTCAGTGGTACTGCCTGCCAATGCTGGAGACACAGGGGACGTGGGTATGATCCCTGGGTCGGGAGGATTCTCTGGAGGAGGAAATGGCAACCCACTACAGTATTCCTACCTGGAAAATCCCGTGGACAGAGGGGCCTTGTGGGCTACAGTCCAAGGGGTCGCAAAGAGTTGGACACGACTGAGTATGCATATATGCAATATGTTTATTCATATTTTAACACAGGAAGATTGACACTATAACTACTGAGAAATATGTTTAATATTTAAGTTACAATAAATAATACATGCAGAATGGATTTAACTTTTTTTTTTAATTGGAGTCAAGATTGCTGGGAGAAATATCAATAACCTCAGATATGCAGATGACACTACCCTTATGGCAGAAAGTGAAGAGGAACTCAAAAGCCTCTTGATGAAAGTGAAAGAGGAGAGTGAAAAGGTTGGTTTGAAGCTCAACATTCAGAAAACAAAGATCATGGCATCTGGTCCCATCACTTCATGGGAAATAGATGGAAAAACAGTGGAAACAGTGTCAGACTTTGTTTTTTTTGGGCTCCAAAATCACTGCAGATGCTGATTGCAGCCATGAAATTAAAAGACGCTTGCTCCTTGGAAGGAAAGTTATGACCAACCTTGATAGTATATTAAAAAGCAGAGACATTACTTTGCCAACCAAGGTCCGTCTAGTCAAGGCAATGGTTTTTCCCGTGGTCATGTATGGTTGTGAGAGTTGGACTGTGAAGAAGGCTGATCGCCGAAGAATCGATGCTTTTGAACTGTGGTGTTGGAGAAGACTCTTGAGAGTCCCTTATACTGCAAGGAGATCCAACCAGTCCATTCTAAAGGAGATCAATCCTGGATGTTCATTGGAGGGACTGATGCTAAAGCTGAAACTGCAATACTTTGGCCACCTCATGCGACGAGTTGACTCACTGGAAAAGACTCTGATGCTGGGAAAGGTTGGGGGCGGGAGGAGAAGGGGACGACGGAGAATGAGATGGCTGGATGGCATCACCGACTCTGTGGACATGAGTTTGAGTGTACTCCGGGAGTTGGTGATGGACAGGGAGGCCTGGCGTGCTGTGATTCATGGGGTCGCGGAGAGTCGGACACGACTGAGCGACTGAACTGAACTGAACTGAATTACTTTACAGTATTATATTGGTTGGTTTTGCCATACATTGACATGAATCCGCACCGGGTGCACATCTGTTCCCATTCTTGAACCCCCTCCCACCTCCCCTTATCCTCCCTCCGGGTCATCCCCGTGCACCAGCCCCAAGCATCCTGTATCATGTGTCGAACCTGGAAGGTGATTCGTTTCACATATGATAATATACATGTTTCAATGCCATTCTCCCAAATCATCCCACCCTCGTCCTCTCCCACAGAGTCCAAAAGACTGTTTATTCCCCTGTGTCTCTTTTGCTCTCTCGTATACAGGGTTATCATTACCATCTTTCTAAATTCCATATATATGCATTAGTATACTGTTTTGGTGTTTTTTCTTTCTGGCTTACTTCACTCTGTATAATAGGCTCCAGTTTCATCCACCTCATTAGAACTGATTCAAATGTATTCTTTTTAATGGTTGAAAAATACTCCATTGTGTATATGTACCAAACCTTTCTTATCCATTCGTCTGCAGATGGACATCTAGGTTGCTTCCATGTCCTCGCTATTATAAACAGTGCTGCAGTGAACATTGGAGTACATGTGTCTTTCAATTCTGGTTTCCTCGGTGTGTATGCCCAGGAGTGTGATTGCTGGATCATATGGCAGTTCTATTTCCAGTTTTTTAAGGAATCTCCACACTGTTCTCCATAGTGGCTGTACTAGTTTGCATTCCCACCAACAGTGTAAGAGGGTTCCCTTTTCTCCACACCCTCTCCAGCATTTATTGCTTGTAGACTTTTGGATAGCAGCCATTCTGACTGGTGTGAAATGGTACCTCATTGTGGTTTTGATTTGCATTTCTCTGATTAGGAGGGATGTTGAGCATTTTTTCATGTGTTTGTTAGCCATCTTTATGTCTTCTTTGGAGAAATGTCTGTTTAGTTCTTTGGCCCATTTTTTGATTGGGTCATTTATTTTCTGGAATTGAGCTTCAGGAGCTGCTTGTATATTTTGGAGATTAATTCTTTGTCAGTTGTTTCATTTGCTATTATTTTCTCCCATTCCGAAGGCTGTCTTTTCACCTTGCTTAGAGTTTTCTTTGCTGTGCAGAAGATTTTGATTTTAATTAGGTCCCATTTGTTTATTTTTGCTTTTATTTCCAATATTCTGGGAGGTGGGTCATGGAGGATCCTGCTGTGATTTATGTCGGAGAGTGTTTTGCCTATGTTCTCCTCTAGGAGTTTTATAGTTTCTGGTCTTACATTTAGTTCTTTAATCCATTTTGAGTTTATTTTTGTGTATGGTGTTAGGAAGTGTTCTAGTTTCATTCTCTTACAAGTGGCTGACCAGTTTTCCCAGCACCACTTGTTAAAGAGACTGTCTTTTCTCCATTTTATATTCTTGCCTCCTTTGTCAAAGATAAGGTGTCCATAGGTGCGTGGATTTATCTCTGGGCTTTCTATTTTGTTCCACTGATCTATATTTCTGTCTTTATGCCAGTACCATATTGTCTTGATGACTGTGGCTTTGTAGTAGAGCCTGAAGTCCAGGAGGTTGATTCCCCCAGTTCCATTCTTCTTCCTCAAGATTGCTTTGGCTATTCAAGGTTTTTTGTATTTCCATACAAATTGTGAGATTATTTGTTCTAGCTCTGTGAAAAATATTGTTAGTAGCTTGTTAGGCATTGCATTGACTGTATAAATTACTTTGGGTAGTATACTCATTTTCACAATATTTATTCTTCCAATCCACGAACACAGTATATTTCTCCATCTATTACTGTCCTCTCTGATTTCTTTCACCAGTGTTTTATAGTTCTCTATGTACAGGTCTTTGTTTCTTTAGGTAGATATATCCGTAAGTATTTTATTTTTTTCATTGCAACAGTGAATGGAATAGTTTCCTTAATTTCTCTATTTTCTCATTACTAGTGTATAGGAATGCAAGGGATTTCTGTGTGTTGACTTTATATCCTGCAACTTTACTGTAATTTGTTGATTAGCTCTAGTAGTTTTCTGGTAGAGTCTTTAGGGTTTTCTGTGTAGAGGATCATGTCATCAGCGAACAGTGAAAGCTTTACTTCTTCTTTTCCAATTTGGATTCCTTTTATGTCTTTTTCTGCTCTGATTGCTGTAGCCAAAATTTCCAGAACTATGTTGAATAGTAGTGGGGAGAGTGGGCACCCTTGTCTTGTTCCTGACTTTAGGGGAAATGCTTTTTGGTTTTTCACCATTGAGGATAATATTTGCTGTGGGTTTGTCATATATAGCTTTTATTATGTTGAGGTATGTTCCTTCTATTCCCACCTTCTGGAGGGTTTTTATCATAAATGGATGTTGTATTTTGTCGAAGGCTTTCTCTGCATCTATTGAGATAATCATATGATTTTTATTTTTCAGTTTGTTAATGTTGTGTATTACATTGATTGATTTGCAGAAATTGAAGAATCCTTGCATTCCTGGGATAATGGATTTAACTTTTTATATCTATTTATCATTTCATTTGTTCCCTATAACATGTGATAGGTAATAGAGAAGATTAAATCTCATATTACTGATGTATTTTTAAAAATGGTATCTTTGCCTTAGTTTCAATAATACATATCTCAGAAACCAATATTCCCTTTTCAAAAAATCTTTATACAAATTTGAGCAAAATGATGGCGAGACTTGATGTTACATTTTTTTTCAACATTTTTTTCAATTTCCGTACATTTTTACAAAAATGTAAAAAATGTTACATTTTTTAAAATCTTGTTTAAAAAGCAGTAGAAATGGGGCACTACTGCTAAATGGTTCAGGATTTATTTGGGGGGTGACAAATGCTCTGAAATTGATTTCACAAAAGTCACACAGCTCTGTTCAGATACTAAAAGTCATTTAATTGTACACTTTAAGTGGATGAATTGTATGTGATGTGAACTGTACCTCAATAAAACTCTTATCAAAAAAACTAACAGAGTAACTTGCATATCATGGTACATTGAAAGAGGTCACTGTTCTTAGTTCTGCCATCAAGAGTCGGGTCTGTTTCCCTTGCCCTTGAGTCTGGGTTTACCTGTGACAGTTTTAAATAATACAGTAGGTGAAAGTGATACCATGTCACTTCCAGGCCTAGCCTTTAAGAGAACAGGATGCTTCCATTTTGGTCTCTTGGAGACTTTAGCTGCTTTGTAAGAACTTTGAATACCCTGGGGCTACTCTAGACTGAGAAAGCCTGTGTTAGCAATACGGAGAGAGAAAAAAAGATGCTTGGCAAGCCCCCAAATATTCCAACTCTGAACCATTCAATTTATCTCACCTGAGGTTGTGACACTGTGAAACAGAGACAAGACACCCATACTGTGTCATGCTTGAATCCATGACCCCAAAATATGAAATATAATAATAAATTGTTATTCTAAGGCAATAGGCTTTGAGCAGATTTGTTATGTAGCAATGAACAGAATAGACTGCAAAACAAGGTGATAAATTATTCCATAAATCCTAGTATAAGAGCAAGTATGTTTAAAACACTGAGAGCAGCAAGATCCTAGAAGAGTAGCAGCTATGCAGGAATAAGCAAAGGGAATTACAGTGGGTTTGGAAAGCCAAGAAACTTGGGAATTCATTTCAAAAAGAGGTCTCCATTCAAAGCTGGGGACTCAAATGGCCAAACTCAGGACAGTTGTGATGACTGGGAGACTTACTAGGGGTATTGGCCTTCTGGGATCTCAAAAATAGTCAAAACCATACAAAGAAGAGAAATTGGTCTGAACAAAATACCACATTTGGGGTAACAATCTTGGGTGTAAAAGAGAAGATATAGAGATTCTAGAGGGGATAAAAAAAAAGCAAAATAGTTGAGTCTCAAAATATTAGTGATATAGATATGTAGATACATCTTTAACATATCACAATGAAACAAAAGAGGAATTTTAGTGAAGAAGCCAGAAAAGTCAATCTCAGTCTTCACCTCTGCTACACAAGCACTTCTTCCTAAAAACATGAAAGTCCTTCTCACTTAAAATGAACAATTAAGAGAATTGCAATGAAATTCATTTTAAGAAATTATAAGATAAACAAGGATAAATAACATCTGAATTATATACTTATGAAAATGAACTCACAATAGAAAAATATGGGTATAGAACAAAAGGCAGAGCTTATCATCCCAAAAAATCTAAAGAAAATATAGAAGCTACCAAATAAAAATAAATCTGAATTTTAAAACATCATAAATATTGAGTCATTTAAGGACAGTTAGAAACAAATGTAGATAGAAAGAGAAAAAAGATTTAACTAGAATGAATTACAAGAAAGACACCACAGAATGAGCTATTGTGGAAATAAAGAGGGAAAAAAAATTTTTTTTAACATATGTGATGGTCTATGTAGAAAATCTCAAGAGAGCAGCACAGAAAAGCCTTCTAGAACTAATAAGAGTTCAACATGGTCAAAGAATACAAGATAAACATACAAAAATCAATTATATTTCTATAAACAATAAACATGTAAACACTGAAATAAAAGACAGCATTTATAACTGCTCCCCCTAAAAATGATTTAAATATAAAACATATATTGAACTTATATGCTGCAAACCATAATACATTAATGAAAGAAATCTAAGAAGAGCTAAATAAATAGAGTATATGTGTTTATGGCGGAGAAGGCAATGGCAAGCCACTCCAGTACTATTGCCTAGAAAATCCCATGGATGGAGGAGCCTGGTAGGCTGCAGTCCATGGGGTCGCTAAGGGTCGGACACGACTGAGCGACTTCACTTTCACTGTTCACTTTCCACTTTCACACATTGGAGAAGGAAATGGCAACCCACTCCAGTGTTCTTGCCTGGAGAATCCCAGGGACGGGGGAGCCTGGTGGGCTTCCGTCTATGGGGTCACACAGAGTCGGACACGACTGAAGTGACTTAGCAGCAGCAGCAGCAGCATGTGTTTATGGATTAGAAGACAAATAGCATTGATGTGAATCCTCCTTCAGATTTACATACAGGTCTAATGCCATTTGCATCAAAATCTCTGCAAGATTTTTGTAAATACAGACAAGATTACCTTAAATGTTATATAGAAAGATAAAAGAACTAGAATAGCTAAAACAATTTTGATAGGAAATAAAGTGATGAGTCAGTCTACCCAGAACTGAAGTGATGTGGTATTAACCAAAGAATAAATACATAGACCAGTAGAACAGAATAAAGAACCCAGAAATGGGTACATAAAAATATGCACAACTGATTGACAGAAATGCAAAAGTAATTCAGTAGAATATAGTCTTTTCCAAAACATGGAAAAACAAAAAAGCATGATAAAGACAAAAATGTCTTTGCTTAAGTCTCACCACTTATACAAAAAAATTAACCCCAAATGGACAATAGACTTAAATCTAACATGTAAAACTATAGATATATATATATAAAGATACAGGAGAAAAGATGGGTGTTAAGGGCTAGGCAACGTGTTCATGAATGTGTTATCAAATGTATAATTCATAAGAAAAAAACTGATAAATTTGACTTCATCAAAATTAACTTTTACTCTGCAAAATACTCTTAAGAGGATGAAAAGACAAGCTACAAAGTGGGATAAAATATTGACATCTACAAAACACATCTCATAAAGAACTAGTATCTATATCTATAATACACAGAATACTTAAAACTCAACTATAAAAAGCAAAAAGAGTTTACCTAAGATGGACAGGGACATGACTGAGCAACTGAACTGAACTGAACATGGACAGGGAGGCCTGGCGTGCTGTGATTCATGGGGTCGCAAAGAGTTGGACACGACTGAGCGACTGAACTGAACTGAAGAGCAATACGGGAGCTTGCTTATGGAAAGTAGAGCTTCTTAGAGAAATGAATCATTTTAGGTCTAGGGCAAGAAATTAACAGATATTCTCAGGTACAGCAAGATAACAAGTATGCTAAGAAAGACTTCTGAAGACATGTCAAAGGACTCAGGAATACCTTGAACAGCTCCCATAGGCCAAAGGTGGAACAACTTTAGCATCATTAATAAAACCAATTGCAATTGAAAAAAACTACATCTAATACATAAAATTCCTTGAAATCAAAACCATGATCTAAAATGTAAACTGATCACCTTTAGACGTCGTCACTGGTATCATCAGAGCACCATCCCATCACTGTGAAAATTTACAAAACTTTGGCCACCTCATGCGACGAGTTGACTCACTGGAAAAGACTCTGATGCTGGGAAAGGTTGGGGGCGGGAGGAGAAGGGGACGACAGAGAATGAGATGGCTGGATGGCATCACCGACTCTGTGGACATGAGTTTGAGTGAACTCCGGGAGTTGGTGATGGACAGGGAGGCCTGGCGTGCTGTGATTCATGGGGTCGCGGAGAGTCGGACACGACTGAGCAACTGAACTGAACTGATGCATTTACTCTTCCTTTCCTTTATGAACTGTAGTTTAAAGGAATGGAATAATAATAATAAAGGGAAGATTATAGAAGTATCACAGCTAGTAAGTGCAAAAGACATGGTGGTGGTGGTGGTTTAGTTGATAAGTCGTGTCCAATTCTTGCGATTCCTTGGACTGTAACCCGCCATGTTCCTCTGTCCATATTTCCCAGGCAAGAATACCAGAGTAGGTAGCCACTTCCTTCTCCAGGAGATCTTCCCAATCCAGGGATCAAACCCTGGTCCCCTGCATTGCAGGCAAATTCTTTTATCGATTAAGTGACCAGAGAAGCCCAAAAGACACAGTAGAGTTAGACAATCAACATTTTGCCACTCCTAAGAAAATAATTATGTTTGTTTAAATGACTTATCTATTCATGATACCCACTGACATATTTATGAGTATAAAATATATTTGGGATTTGCTTTATAATACTCTACAAAAATGGCAGTGTGCTGGAGCTAGGTTTAGGATATATGATAGCTCATTGTATGAGCTTCTCTACTTTTGAATGTGTTTGAAATTTTCCAAGTTAAAATTTAAAAAAAAAAATATCATGTAACTATTTCTTCATTTGACAAACTGAACACATACACTTTGGAGACCAAAATAAGCATAACATTCTTTCTCCCAAGAAGCTCACAATTTAGTATTGAGAGAAATAGGGGGGAAAATTGCAATGAAGTATGATATTTGCACAAGTAAGCACACTGCAGTTATAGTGAGGGCACAGGGTAAGGGGAAAAACATACCCAGGAGGCAGGAGTAAAGACTTCACAGAGGAGGTGATAATAGATCTGTCTTTAAGAATTTATAACCTGTTCACTCAGGTGGCATGAGGGAAAATCATTCAGAGTGACAGTAATAAGTCCTATTTATATACATATATCACTTCCTGTTTCAAGCACTGTTTTAGGCTCTTCAGACTTTTAAATCATTACATCCTCAAAACAAACCTATGTCTATTACTCTTAGCACAAATCCTCACTTTGTAGATAAAGCAATTATAGCAGTTAAGTAATCTGACCATGACTGCCTAAGTATAAATGACAGCAATGTGCATCCAACCCAAATAGTTTGCTCTCAAACACTATGGATTCACTTCAGTAGACAAAGTAATGTGTAACAGAGGCAAAGAGGCATCACCTACAACAGTACATAAGGAAGCCATATGTTACTATAATATATGGTGTGAGGTGGAAAGTCAGAAAGACGTGTCAGGAAATGAGAGATGGATGGGTAGTCAAAAGGCAAACCATGAAGGCTTCACATACCAGGAAATGGAGTTTATACCACTTTCAGGAAAGAAGGTACACACCAACGAAGGGTTTTAAACAATGGAGTGGCATGTATTGATTTATACAGTACAAAAATAACTGAGGAAGTGGTAAGCAGAGTGGAAGGGAGGGGAATCAATAAAAGGAGGCAGAGAATTCAGTTAAGAAGCAAGTGCTTTGGTCCAAGAAACAGATTGTAGGGGCCAGAGCTATGGCACTGCTGATAGATATGAATGAAAGAGAATGGATTCAAAAGAGATTCAAGAGAAAGAAGCCATAGAATTTGGAAAGTGATTCCATGTGGGAAGACTGGGAATGGTAGAGAGGGAGTTAAGAAGTCTCTCAGGTTGCTGACTTGTGGGGAAAGGAGGAGGGATACCAACAGTGACTGGGAATATCAGGGGAGACTGAGTTTTAGAATGAAGAAAATGTCTTCACATTTTATCAGGTGAGCCTATGAACACTGTCCTATAATAATGACCCTGAATCTCAGAAGACAAACGTGTATTTGAGAGACTTCAATACAATGGCAGCATTTAAAGCCATGGAGACAAATGAGATTCACTCTAGAATGCCTGGGCTTCCCAGGTGGTGCAAGTGGGAAAGAACCCACCTGCCAATGCAGGAGACATAAGAAACGCAGGTTCAATCCCTTGGCCAGGAAGATCTCCTGGAGGAGGGCATGGCAACCCACTTGCCACGCATTCTTGCCTGGAGAATCCCACAGACAGAGGAGCCTGCCAGGCTACGGTCCATAGGGTCACAAAGAGTTTTCAGACACAACTGAAGCAACTTAGCACACACATAGACTTCGTTTTTAAGTTTTGGGTTCACAGCAAATTCGAGAGGAATGTACAGAGACTTTTCACATGCCTCCTGTTTCCCGGCAGGTATGACCTCACCCACAATCAACATCCGCCACCACAGCGATGAACAACTGAAGAACCTATAGACACATCGTTACAGTTTAATTGTTACAACTGATGAACCTATATTGACACATCATTACAATTTAACTTTATGGTCTTGTTCCATTTATTATGCTGAATAATATAATTTTCTTTTTAGAGTAGTAATATAAAGTTGTGTTTCAAAATAAGTGAAAAAACATGCCAGTTTCAAAAAGAACTATTAAATAATCAATAATACAGGTGGTATACTAACATGCTGGAAGTCCTGAAGTCCTTGAAATAACTGGTTTGAAAAACACTGATTTTTTGTTTTTGTTTCTCTGTGCAGGATTCTTGCATGCCAAGTCATTCAGTAGTGTCTGACTCTATGCAAATCCATGGACTGTAGCCCACCATGCTCCTCTCTCCATGGGGTTCTCCAGGCAAGAATATTGGAATGGGTTGCCAGGCCCTCCTCCAGGGAATCTTCCCAACCCAGGGATCAAACCTGTGTTTCTTATGTCTCCTGCCTTCCCACTAGCACCAGCTGGGAATTTTGCTAATTAAATACAATTCTAAATGTTTATATTTAATCCAATTAAATGTTTCACTATTACCTGTGAAGCTTCAGCACATGCTTCACCTCCTGAGAGCTGATCTTTCTTTGTGAAAATACTTTTTTTTAACAAGACTGTAAAGAAAAGTATACTCCATGGACTGCAGCCCTCTAGGTTCTTCTGTCTGTGGAATTCTCCAGGCAAGAATACTGAAGTGGGTATCCATTCCCTTCTCCAAAGGATCTTCCCAATCCACAGATCGAGCCTGGGTCTCCTACACTGCAGGCAGATTCTTTACCTTTCTGAGCCACCAGGGAAGCCCTAGAGGAACTGAGTGAAGCTAAGTTGCTTAGAGTTGCTGCTGCCTATCAACTGATTGGGCTTCCCAGGTAGCTTAAACAGTAAAGAATCTGCCTGTAATGCAGAAGACCTGGGTTCAATCCTGATTTCCTGGAGAAGGTCATGGCAACCCACTCCAGTATTCCTGCCTGAAGAATTTCATGGACAGAGGAGCCTGGCGGACTATATTCCACGGAGTCACAAAGAGTCGGACACGACTGAGCAACTAACACACACACACATCAAGTGATTGATTAATTTGAGCCTAGAACTAGCATTCTCTCTCCAACATTTTGTCTTCTCTTCCCTGTCCCCAACCCCAAGCCTACCATCCTCCTGCTGTGCCTAATGCTCTATAGTAAAGGAATACATCACAAGTGTGGCGTCAGATCCCTTACCTGCAAGGGCTGTTCACAATTGACCATACTATCCCGATCAGCAGAATGTCTTCTGCCATGAAGGGCTACATGCTCTCACCAGCTCCTAGTTGTCACAAGCCAGAAGCAAGGCCGGTGGCATAAAATGAGACAGCATGATGAAAAATCATGGGGGAGATAATAAAAATACAGAAGCCTTAACTTACTGTGAATCCACACTGCTCTGCTTACTTTGAACTAAAAACTGAGTGCCTTAGATCATTATGCAGACTCTGCTATGAGTATGCACTTGCATGAAAAATGCTCTCTTCCCTTGCTATTTCAAAAGGTGATTGATCATCTTCTACCCCATCAGTTCTGTATACCTGACCTCTTTCAATATGGAGTCAAAAAATGATTCTTATTTAAAATTTGTGGTCAAAAAGTTATACTGGCCCTCCAAAAAAAAAAAAAGTTTAGCAAATCAAAAAGGACTTCATTTGCATTGTTTCTCACTAATCTAACAAACTTATACTTTCTACTTTTCTTTACTGCCAAATTCATTAGACTGTATGTGTTACCTACATTAAAGATCTTAAATATACACAATTTGCTTTCAAATGTATTCATGTAACTAGTTTAGAAGAGAATTGCAGTAGAATCTGAGGGGAGTTATAACTTCCTAGACTCAGTTTTCATTCTAAATAGCCCTTAGTATTTTTAAGTCTCACTCCCACTGAAAACATTCTGAAGTTAATGATATAAAATAGATGATAAACATATGTGAGTAGAGCAAGGAGAATTCTGCAGAACATTATATCTTCAAAACGTCCAAACTTCAATTTCAAACTTAAACACAAATTCAGACAACTATTTTCATAAAGACATAAGCATTGTGCATAATCAACAAGGAATAAGAATTTTTGTTCTAGCAAACTGTAATAAAGGACCAGAGTAGAGGGAACATTTGCATTGAAATGAAACGCTATGCTTATTCTAGTATAGAGCAGAATCTCTAAAAAAAAAAAAAAAAGCTGTAGAACACATAATGGCATTTTTGTAATCTAGAGTAAGTGAAGACCAGCCAGCACAAAGTTAATTTCTAAGTAATAAAACAATTATTATAAGAATACGGGAAGATCCTCAACAACTCAAAGCACACTGGAGATGGGGTGGGGTGTGACAGAGAGAGAAGAGGAATGGGGAGAGGGATGGGGACAGGGAGGAGGGAAGGAGGGAGGGAGGGAGGCTGTGATTATGCGATTTGCCCCTGGGTGTATTCCTCCACTGTCCTCTCCTCGCCACTGCCTTTTCCACAGTCCATTGTAGGCTTAGGGGGGAATGTTTTGCTGTCTTCTCCCTAGACTGTGAGCTCCTGAGGAGCAGAGACCCTATCATCTTTATGTCCAGCCTAATACTTGGCACGAATAAGATGCTAAATTCATGTTTGCAGCATGAGTATCATAACCTTTTACTTAATGGAGGAAAATCCTTACCTCTAACATTAAAAGAAAAATACTATCAGTGTTCTGATAAATCATTCCTGGGCTGCAACAGAGAAATGTCCCTGAAATGAACAGAGGAGGCAGCATTTACTGCCGGTTTTTTCTAAGCAGCTGCCTTAGCTTAGGCTCTAGAAGCAGATTCTGAGACGGAGACGTATGCAGATAGTTGAGGAGAGTCCTGAGGGAAAACTGCACTGGAGTAAGGACAGCAGGACTGGGCAGGGGGAAGGGCTGAACCACACGACAGTTGTCACAAAAATCGCAGGTGACCTCTGACGAACTCTGGAGTAAGAGTGGTCCTTTAGGGTGGTCCAGGATTTGAGACAAAGGACCTACCTGTGTGTGCACCCTGCCTAGCCCAATCCTTAGAGATGGGTGTCTCAGGGAGGTGATGGCAGTAAAGTGATCTTGGTAGAAGCAGTACCCTCTGCTGAGGGTGATCCCCTTCTGGAGAGGGCCCAGTTGTGAGCCATGGGCAGCCAGTAGCTCTGCTAACAAGCAGACTGACTCTGAAGAGGGTTCCAGGTGATGCCCCACAGCACCCACAACTGTGAAGCTCACTCACACAGCAGCTCAAACCTCAGAGTGTATGGGAATCATACACAGACCTGAGATCCTAGCAATGATCCTTCTGAAAGGGGCTAGATGTATATGAAGGCACCAAGAGGGTCTTACACTATGTTACCAGGTCCCTAGACAGTGGCCATCAACCTGTCACAATCTGTCACTTCAGCCACAATTACTGCAGACAGGGAAACCTGCCCTCCCACTGAACTATGGTAAATCACAATTGGTAGCAGTCTTTTAGTCCAAAGCATGAGATTTCTTATTACTTGCACAGCTTAGAGTGGATTGGTCCACTTAGAATGAGGAAGCCTAGCAGGAATGATTAAAAAGCATCCATTCAGAAAGCATTCCCGGATTCATCACCATCTGGTCAGATCTGATTATCATACAGTCAAGGAAACTCCTGCTGGAGACACCACAGGGAATGTTCTTCTGAGGCTGCCATTTAGCATTTGTAACAGCAGTGGGGAATGAGTGTGATGGACGATGGGGACCTTGTGCCAGGTACCTTTGCATCTGATCCACTCTAGTTACTCTTCTTCCATCAAGTCCAGAGAGGCTTCAGAAAGATACATGAAGATATTTTAAAGTCCCTGAATGATAGAAGGAGCAGAAGATACACACTTAAAAAGGAAGAGAATGAAAAAAAAAAGCTTGAAGGCAAAGCAGCATGCCCGCTTTATCCCACACTGGTCAACAACCTCCTCTCTCCAACCAGGAACACCAAGGCCATTTTTCAAACCTCCCAGATGCTTCACTACATGCAAGACTTCCTTACCAATTTTTCAAATTAAGCACAGCCCTGAAATTTGGCTGCTCACTCAATCTGCTTTGAGAAAGTGTCAGCAGTTTTGATATCTGCCACATTTTATTCACTGTGGGTTCAGGATCCCCACAGAACAAAGCTACAAATAAAAGCTAAAAGAGAATTAAGAAGGAGAAAGCATGCTTTGCTGGGGTGCTAGCTCCACTGAACTCACAATGGGGGGACATAAAACCTGCTGTGATGAGACTTTTAAGTGAGAGAAAAGAAATATCAACAAATCTCATGAAGAAATCCCAACTGCAGCTCAGAAAAGCTTTCGAAAACTCAGCATTCGATTCTGGTAAGAAGTGGATGTCAATTACATTTCCGTTAATGAGACTGAGCATTAAAAGTGCTGAGTAAATCAAAGAGCCTTCCTGGCCTCTTCCAACCTTTGGAGATTTTTATCCAAGACATTTAGCAAACTGCAAACAAGATGACACATGAAATAGGCTAATTTGACAGTTGGCAGGCATTGTTTAGCTAAAGTCTAGGAGATGAGAACAGATTGGCCATTTCTTGTCGTGTCCTTCTTGCAAAACTTGCTAGTGATCAAAAGACTTCAGGTATAACTACTACACCCTGGCTGCCATATAGCTGTCCTCAGCAAAGCTCTCAGTGTTCAGAGCTTATAAATCAAATCCTCCTTAACTGATACATAACTTTTTAAACACATTTCCTTATGTTAGCATGTTTGTTTTTTATACAAGACAAAAGCCAGATATTTAATCAGGTACACAAAACTCTTCTAAATGCACTTTTACTTGTTCATAAATACTGATTTACAACAATCCTAAAGTGAAAGTGAAGTTGCTCAGTCGTGTCCGACTCTTTGCGACCCCATGGACTGTAGCCTACCAGGCTCCTCCATCCATGGGGTTCTCCAGGGAAGAGTACTGGAGTGGGCTGCCATTTCCTTCACCATGGGATCTTCCCAACCCAGGGATCAAAGCTGGGTCTTCCGCATTGTGGACAGACGTTTTACTGTTTGAGTCACCAGGGAAGCCCATAAGTGAAAGTGGCTCAGTTGTGTTCTACTCTTTGTGACCCCATGGACTATACAATCCGTGGGATTCTCCAGGCCATAATATTAGAGTGGGTAGCCTTTCCCTTCTCCAGGGGATCTTCCCAACCCAGGGATCAAACCCAGGTCTCCCATGTTGCTAGTGAATTCTTTACCAGCTGAGCCACAGGGGAAGCCCATAGCAATCCTAAGCAATTTTTAAATCTTAAAGCATCCAAAAAAACTTCAGGTGAACTATATTTCAAGATCAGCTTGTCTTTTTTTTTTTTTTACCACCTTTGCATCCAGGTGGAGAAGGCAATGGCAACCCACTCCAGTCCTCTCACCTGGAAAATCCCATGGACGGAGGAACCTGATAGGCTGCAGTCCATGGGGTTGCTAAGAGTCAGACAGGACTGAGTGACTTCACTTTCACTTTTCACTTTCATGCATTGGAGAAGGAAATGGCAACCCATTCCAGTGTTTTTGATGGAGAATCCCAGTGACAGGGGAGCCTCGTGGGTTGCTGTCTATGGGGTCGCACAGAGTGGGACACGACTGAAGCAACTTAGCCGCAGAATCAGCATCCAGGAGTCCATTATCAGAACACAGCATAGGACTCTGTCCCTTAAGCATGTCCACACCACCGGCCCTGTTGACTGCAGGTCCAACAAACAGACTAAGTACATCTGGAGTGTGACAGCTATGATTTAAACCCAAAGTTCTCAACCAGGGATAACTTTCATCCCATGGAACACTTGACAACATCTGGAGATAAGTGTTGTCACATCTGGAGGAGGGGGTGTGTTAATGGCCCTACTGAGCAGAGAAGCTGCCAAACATTCTTCTGCACAGTAGATGCTTCCCCCCACACTCAAAGAATCAATCGGGCCAAGGTTGAAACATGATGTAGACCTTGCTCTGATTGAGAACATATCAAAAGTACCACCATGGAAGAAAATACTACAAAACAGCTCAGCTTTGTGCAAAATATACATACACAGGGCAACAGAGCTTTGCTTCACTTGAAACCTGCTGAGCAGATCTGTGTCAGGATTTGCACTGGACATCAGAGTCTGCATCATTCTACAGCGCAGAAACATAGGGAATTAAAGATGCCTCTGATCACTGCCCAGGGATCCTTTCCTCTTCAAGAACCATTAACTTGCTTTATAGGTACCCTGAATCCTCATCGCCAGTTTAGTAACTGGTTTGTGTTTGCTGCCTTGCCTTGTTTTATAGATAAGCTATAAATAGAAGGGCAAAGATGACTTTTCACCTTTCAAAATGTGCCTACATGACTAACTATTCTCTAATCAAGACTGGTAAGATTAATAAACCTCAATCTTTCTTTCTTTTGGGAGCTCCTTCTTTATGATTTCAAACATCTTTAATATAAACCCATGTTACTCATCTATTCTTAGTTATTTTTCACCTGAGTTATGTTTCACCAGATATCTTTCACCTCCACAAATTCAAAACATCCCATACTCAATCTGTTTGCTGAGAACTCCTGTTTGCTGTCTTACTCTATATCTTTTCCTCCAACCCTGTGTGTCAATCAGATTAGTCATTTACACCTTTCCCTCACTTCCTCCACTTAGTCAGTTATCAGGTTCTGCATATTTTCTTTTTAAATCACCTATCCCACTCCATTCAGAATTTTCATATCCTATCTCAAGGACTTCCAGAGTCTTTTTTGCTGGTGTTCCCACTGACTCAAGGCATTCTCTTTCCTTCCTACATCATCTTAACTGCATCTTTTTTATAAGACTCATTTTCATTAAAACTCACTAATTTTCATTTATTTGTGCTCTATGTACTTAAGGTTTAAGGAGGTATGTCAATATAATAGATTGACTGTTTCCCCATAAATTCATGTCCATCTCAAAACTCAGAATGTGACCTGTTAGGAAATAGGGTTTTTGTAGATCTCTAGTTAGATAAGATCATAATGGACCAGGGTGGGCCCTAAATCCAATGACTTTTGTCCTTATAAGAATATCAGATGACACAGACTTGAAAAATTGAGAGAGCACTGTGAAGATAGGACCAAGCATTAGAATCACATCTACAAGCCAAAGAATTCAAAGAATTGCCAGCAACCACCAGAAGCTAGGAGGGAGACATGAGATGGCTTCTCCCTCAGAGCCTCAAGAAGGAATCAACTTCTGCTGACATCTTGATCTTTGACTTCTTGCCTCTAGAACTGTGAGAGAATAATTCCTGTTGTTTTAAGTCTGTTTGTGGTAATTTGTTAACAGCAGCCCTAGGAAACTAATACAGGCAGCCATGAGAACGTAGCTCACAGCTCTCCAACTACAGATGTCGAGTCCAATGACCTAGGGTCATTGTCCAAAGACCTCAGCTGCGACGTTCTATTAACCACAGCAGTATACACCCTGAACATGTTTCTATAGACTGCTTCAAAACCACGACAGTGCAGCAGACATACAAAGCAGATCAATTTTGGGAGACAGAGACATCTGATATACAATTTTGACTTAAAGACACTTCCACAGCCTTAACATATTAAACTGACCATGGCCCTCAGACTCTGACACCAAACCTTTTTTCCTTCTCTCCTTCTGTTGGGATCAGCCTGTATCATAGTCTGATGACCCTTTAACCTTCCCCAACTCCATTCCCAATTTTTCTCTTAAGAGTTTTCCTAATAAAATCAACACACATTTAATCATATATTGGTGCATAATCATTGGAGAACCCAGATTAACCCAAAAGCAGGTTATAAAATTTGACTACAAAATAGATTTCTTTGCCTGGGTTTGTGGAGATGGATTCCAACTGGACAAGAATAGAATTGTTGTTGTTAGTCACCAAGTCATGTCTAACTCTTTTGCAACCCCCATGGACTGTAGCCCACCAGACTCCTCTGTCCATGGGATTCTTCCAGACAAGAATACTGGAGTGGGTTGCCATTTCCTTCTCCATGCGATCTTCCTAACCTGGGGATCTCCTGCATTGACAGGCAGACTCTTTATCACTGAGCAAGATTAGAGGTGAAAAAGACCAACAGGAAGTTAATGAAGCAGCTAAAGGGGACACACTTCTAGGTTTTCAGTACTCTTGTGGTGGCAGTAGATACAATGGTCAGATTCCAGATATACTTTGTCAGCAAAATCTATAGAATTTGGTGATGCTCTTATAGGAAGAGCATGGGGGAAATTGGTGTCAAGGTTGGATCCTTCATTTGCAACAAGAGAAAATGCAAAGTATTAGCAGAATTTGCTGAGATACAGAAAACTGTAAGAAGAATAAATCCAAAACTAAAAATTTTAAAATCCAGTTTCGGTTAAGATGAAAGTTATTTGGAGTTACCTAAGCAGAGTTGTCACACATTAGGTATAAAAATGCGAAGCTCAGGAGACTTCTGTATGAATTTGGGAGGAACGAAAATATAGTATTGAAACCCAAGGAAGTAATCAGAATCACCTAGGGGGTTAAAATACTGCAGAGTGAGCAGCAAAAGGGTAGTCATGAAACCTTCCAAAGTTTAAAGGTCAAGAATAGAAGGAGAAAGTGACAGTGAACAATAAGAAGAAAAGTGTGATCAAGGTGTTCAAAGCTAAGAGAAGAGAGCATCTTGAGGATGAGTGGAAGGTCAACTGGTTAAATGCAGCCAGGAGTACAAGGAACATGACTTAAAATTGTCTCTTGGCTTTGAAAACAGGAGTGTTGGTCATCTATTATTTTGGTGAAGGAGTAGGAAGGGACATAAAATAGGGGTGGTCTGAGGAGAGAATGAGACTTCAGGTTGATGACTGAGTTGGGAAATGACTTTTGCCCCAAACACACAGCACTGACAGGAAAGAAAGTATTTTATAAGAAATTGAGTCAAGAGATTTCCATCTAGTTTGGCATTTTTTAATTTATACTTTAAGCACTTACTCAGCCCTACCTTGATAGTTTTAAATAATTATAACCATGACAAAAAAAGATAAAATATTGTATAAACTAGGGGACCAACAGAAATAATAATGAAAAATAAAACAATGCATTTATTGGCTCAAGAATCAAAAGGACAGAAGCAGAACAGATATATTAGCAGCCTGTATTCTGTTATACCCCAAGTTCTGAGCTCTCAGCACTGAGAGACTTACTACAAGAAGGCAGTACAACTACATAGTTGGCATTCACTGAAGTGACTATACCCACTTCTGAAATACTCTCATAATACTAAGTAAAGAGCCTCTATCTTAAGCCCCCAAAAGGGTTTATATACAAAAATGGGCTTCCCCAGTGACTCACAAGTAAAGAATCCACCTGCAATGAAGGAGATGCAGTTTCGATCCTTGGATTGGGAGGATCCCCTGGAGAATGAAATGACAACTCATTCTAGTATTCTTGCCTAGGAAATCCCATGGACAGAGAAGCCTGGTGGGCTACAGTCCATGAGGTCACAAAAGAACAGGACACAACTTAACGAACTAACAACAAATGCAAAAAAAAATAATGTTAAAAATGAACATTTTTAAGTCATCATATCATCTCTTTGAACTTCTTTCTCACTTTGCCACATTCATTCATTCTTCCTAGTAAAACCCAACTCTTCATTTTCCTTCCAAAAGCATTGGCTCAGCCTCTCCTACTTTATATTTTTGTCCTGATTAGGACACAGGGGATGCTTGCCCGTGATCTCAACCTTAACTACCACTTTATTTGTAAACTCACAGCCCCCTTTTAAGAGAAAAGAGATCATTAGACATGCTTCAGTTCAGTTCAGCCACTCAGTCATGTCCGACTCTTTGAGACCCCATGAATCACAGCACGCCAGGCCTCCCTGTCTATCACCAACTCCTGGAGTTCACTCAAACTCATGTCCATCGAGTCGGTGATGCCATCCAGCCATCTCATTCTCTGTCATCCCCTTCTCCTCCTGCCCCCAATCCCTCCCAGCATCAGAGTCTTTTCCAGTGAGTCAACTCGTCGCATGAGGTGGCCAAAGTATTGGAGTTTCAGCTTTAGCATCAGTCCTTCCAGTGAACACCCAGGATTGATCTCCTTTAGAATGGACTGGTTGGATCTCCTTGCAGTCCAAGGGACTCTCAAGAGTCTTCTCCAACACCACAGTTCAAGAGCATCGATTACTTCAGCACTCAGCTTTCTTCACAGTCCAACTCACATCCATAGATGACCACTGGAAAAATCATAGCCTTGACTAAACGGACCTTGGTTGGCAAAGTAATGTCTCTGCTTTGTAATATGCTGTCTAGGTTCATCATAACTTTCCTTCCAAGGAGTAAGCATCTTTTAATTTAATGGCTGCAATCAGCATCTGCAGTGATTTTGGAGCCCAAAAAAATAAAGTCTGACACTGTTTCCACTGTTTTTCCATCCATTTCCCATGAAGTGATGGGACCAGATGCCATGATCTTAGTTTTCTGAATGTTGAGCTTCAAGCCAACCTTTTCACTCTCCTCTTTCACTTTCATCAAGAGGCTTTTGAGTTCCTCTTCACTTTCTGCCATAAGGGTGGTGTCATCTGCATATCTGAGGTTACTGATATTTCTCCCAGCAATCTTGATTCCAGCTTGTGCTTCTTCCAGCCCAGCGTTCCTCATGATGTACTCTGCATACAAGTTAAATAAGCAAGGTGACAATATACAGCCTTGACGTACTCCTTTTCCTATTTGGAACCAGTCTGTTGTTCCATGTACAGTTCTGACTGTAGCTTCCTGACCTGCATACAGGTTTCTCAAGAGGCAGGTCAGGTGGTCTGGTATTCCCATCTCTTTCAGAATTTTCCACAGTTTATTGTGATCCACACAGTCAAAGGCTTTGGCATAGTCAATGAAGCAGAAATAGATGTTTTTCTGGAACTCTCTTGCTTTCTCCATGATCCAGCGGATGTTGGCAATTTGATCTCTGGTGCCTCTGCCTTTTCTAAAACCTGCTTGAACATCTACATCAGAAATAAAGACTGTCATTCTATTTTAGCCTGAAGTAGTAATATTCAGGTTAAAACTCAATGAAAGCTTTAAAAACTTAGTATGATATTCAAATTGCAAACAATATTATAATTAATTACCCCTTAGAGATAATGGACTAGAGGTATCAACTATATCTGAGATATTCCTCTGCATATTTTACTAATAGAAAATTCTCTTAAACATTATTGTATATTTTTACCTGAATCTAAAACATTAGCAATCCACTATACTCCAATAAAAATTTAAAAGTGCACCCCACTCCATCAGGTGTCACTAAAGTTAGAGGCAATGGAAACAAAGTGGAATGAATGGCCTCTAGCATTTCCTACTTCCTACGTTAAGTGCTATATAAACACAGGATTATTATAAAATATAAATTTTTTCTTGTTAAAAAATACTGTGCATTTTAAACCTGTGTAAAATCTATAAACATATGCCTCAAAGTCATAATTAATAAGGAAGTTCATGTGGTCAGAGACTAGAATGAAAGTACGTGTTAAGTAATTCTGAGAGTTTTCCCCAAATGAAACCTGAGCAAGATGTGTTAAACTAACATCACTGTGAACTCTGCTTCAACTCCCTAATTAACCGACTATCCTTAGAAGGTTTGGAGAGTCATACAAAGCCACTGGTAACCTTGACCCACAAAAAGGGCACTAAATATTTTTGTTTCCAAAAATGAAGTATTTATAGACACACTGCATATTGCAGAAATATTCCAGCTACTTGAAGGAAGAGCATGCAACCAAAGAGGGGGAAAATAAAACAGAATGCCTTTCAATGTAAATAACTATGCCTTAATACCAAGGACCATGCAGCTTTCTCGCCAGGGTTTCAGATATCAATGGGGGCCATCTATATCTAGCAGAATAATAAATCTTCCAAATATTCAAAAGGTACTTGTCCCGTTTTAAGCATACATAATGGAGGGAAAGGATTTTTCTCCTGGACCTCCAGGTGCAGCTGGGCCGCCAGCAGGTGACAGTAATGAGTGTGTCACCCCACCACACAGCTCTGCACACCAGGCAGGCACTTGTCAGGGTGTAAATTATTTACAGTGGTCTCCAAAGGCTTTGGAAAACTAGTGCATTCCCTTAAAAATGAAAGGAAATCTTGGAACAAGTATTACATGAAATAGGGCCAAAGTGAAGGTATATTCAAAGTATTAAATTTGCCTTAATTGGCAAGCATGCACACACACACACATTCTTGCTAACAGCAAGTGAAATACTAGGTTCTAATTATTCATTTCTCTATTTCTTTTTGTCACTTTAGACTGTAAGGACACGAATAGCAATGTTTAAATGTAACCATGGAAAATAAACAATGGCTTATGGGCTCATCATTTGAACATATCTTCACTGAATGATAACAGACACTCCAGAAATGCGTAATTAGATAATTACTTTGTACTGACTCCATGTTCTAAAGATGCTCAAGAATTTTAAAAATTTCAAAAGAGCAAAGATGTAGTAGCAACTTTAACTTTTTACTGAAACTCAATTGTAAGCTATGCAGTGAGGTTGCCATTCTATTCAAGTAAACAGAAAGACAGAAGGAAACCAAACATCTGTATGAAGCAATGATCCCATGATCAGAATGCTTTCCACCACAAGTAACAAAATACTTGATCATCTGAAGTTTAAATGACAAAGTCATGTAGCAAGAAGCTTGAAGTCACAATTCTAGGACTGTTTCAATAGCACAAAGACACCAAACCCCTGGGTCCTAGAGACTGATTTGCTTACCCTTCTCCTTATAGCCTGAAGGTGCTGGCCTCCATCTTCAAGCAGGATATGCCACTGAGAGATGAGGTATAAGTACACAGTCTTCCCAAGGCAGCACAGGGGCAGGGAATGCATTTCAGGCACTGGCATCCAAAGAAAGAGGAAAGAAGGGGGAAGCACCAACCCCTCCCTTTCATGCAGCAATCTCTCTCAAAGGAGAAAAGAATTTTCCTTAAATACCACCCCTAGCAGATAACCCTGTTACTTCTCATTGGTTAGAAGTAAATCATATGCTCACACTGCAACCAATCAGTGGCAAAGAACGAGGGATTATCACGTTGGGTCGGACAAACCAGCTTCACCTGACACTGGTTCACTTGAGGCCTGAACAGAATCAGGGCATTGTTAACAAAGAAGAAGAGAGAATGCTTTCAGACAATGAAAAGTGTCTGCCACAATTATACTTTTTATACTAGAGGTCAGAACGTTTGGCTCAATTGGACGTTTCAAGGGAAGTAATTTCTCTTTTCTTCCCAAAGTAATGCAGAATTTCAGCTTTACAATTGTAAGCAGCAGCTCCCTGGATGACCTTCCTACTGGCATAATAAAGCACTAGGAAATAGATGCTTGTGTGCTTTCCAAGGTGGTTAGACCCCCAGTCAAGTGAAACTCCACAGATTCAAGTCAGTACTCTGAACTTCCCCAGAGGGCATATGCAATCACTCCAGAGTCTAGAACACAGAGTTATAGGGGAAAGACAGCCCAACAGAATAAATGCATATTAGCAGCTTCTACTTCCGAGTAGTTTGCCAGCTTAGGTGCAACCCATTATTATAATCTGATCAAGAGGTGTCAGAGGTGAAGCTGACTGCAGCAAAATTGGCAACTTAAATGCCAATTTTTCCCTAAAATGAAATTGGCCAGTTTAGATTATATCAAAGAGCTAATAAACATCATCTCCTAGAACTTGAATCTGAACTGAAAATAACAGCTTGAGATTTAAACCACTTTACTCTACCCTTTGTTACTCTGATTCTTTCTTATTTCAACTTGACCTGAATGTTCTGCCAGAAGCCCTATTATGAGAACACAATGGTATGACAGCCAGTAGGTCCTGCAGTTGTTGATTTTGAAATTCTAAGTTCAGCTCTGATCTTTCTGGACTGTGAACTAATACTCACAGACGTTGAACTAGGGCCAACAACTTCAGGTGCCTACAGTATGAGATAAATGAAAGAGTTCTTTGTAGCCTATCAGGGAAACAGATGGAAACAATTACAAGGTGATACATAAAGAGATTCTGGAAAGACGAAGCATAACACGCAGTGCTGTGTACTCAGGATGGACTTTCACAGCAGACAGAAGGGGGTTGCAGCATCACCCAAACTGGAGTCCTATACACCTCCAGCCACACTCCTCTACTAAGGAGTTGAAAATATCTTTTTCCTCACTTTCATTTTTATAGCAAAGCAAAACCCCTATGGGCTTCCCAGGTGGCGCTAGTAGTAAAGAACCCACCTGCGATGCAGGAGACATAATGAGATGCTGTTCTATCCCTGGATCAGGAAGATCCCCTGGAGAAAGAAATGGCAACCTACTCCAGTATTCTTGCCTGGAGAATTCCATAGACAGAGAAGCCTGATGGACTACAGTCCATACAGTCACAAAGAGTCAGACACAACTGAAGCAACTTAGCATGCAAAACCCCTATGAATATCTCTTCTCTTTTAGCTGGCACAATGTTAGGGGGTTAGAGAGACATTGGAAGAAACAGCAAAGAAAAGGGCTTCTTTTTCCAGTTCTATGGTGATCTTTTCCCTTCCTCTGATATGGCAGCAGGCCCAAGGGGAGCTCACTCTCTGGCCAGTTTCTTCGCTTCATCCTTCATCACCAGAGAGAACTTCTCCACTATCTAGTGATATACAGCCACACCCTTTCCCATGATGTCTGAATATCTTCTGTGGGAAGCAATGGCTTCCGTCCCTTGTTCCTTCTTTGACTTTGCTCCCTGGGCTCTACAGTTGTAGCAAGTTCTGTACTCCCTTTTGTACTCATTTTAGCTATTAAACACTATTACAAGTCAAATTTTCTATCAAATCTACCTGCGAATGGAGTGACATCTTTAAAGTGCTGAAGGGGAAAAGAAACTCAGCACTGAATCATGTATGTGTGAATATACTGGGTTGGCCAAAAAGTTCGTTCAGGTTTTTCCACAGGATGTTTCGGCTGCTGCTGCTATTTAGTCACTAAGTCGTGTCTGGGATTTTCTACGCAGGAATACTGGAGTGGGTTCTGGGGGATCTGCCCGTTCCAGGGATTGAACCCACATCTCTTAAGTCTCTTGCATTGACAAGTGGATCCTTCACCACTGAACCACCTGGGAAGCCAGACGTTACGAAAAAGGAACCTTTTTTTTTTTTTTAATTTATTTTATTGGAGGCAAATTACCTTACATTAATATATTGGTTGGTTTTGCCATACATTGACACGAATCCACCCCGGGTGTACATGCGTTCCCTTTCTTGAATCCCTCTCCCATCTCCCTCTTCCCCATATCCTCCCTCCAGGTCATCCCCGTGCACCAGCCCCAAGCATCCTGTATCATGCATAGAACCTGGACTGGTGATTCATTTCACATATGATAATATACATGTTTCAATGCCATTCGCCCAAATCATCCCACCTTCACCCTCTCCCACAGAGTCCCAAAGACTGTTCTATACACCTATGTCTCTTTTGCAGTCTCATATACAGGGTTAAGGTTACCATCTTTCTGAATTCCATATATATGTGTTAGTATACTGCATTGATGTTTTTCTTTCTGGCTTACTTCACTCTGTATAATAGGCTCCAATTTTATCCACCTCATTTTAAATCCACGCACCTATGGACACCTTATCTTTGACAAAGGAGGCAAGAATATAAAATGGAGAAAAGACAGTCTCTTTAACAAGTGGTGCTGGGAAAACTGGTCAGCCACTTGTAAAAGAATGACACTAGAACACTTCCTAACACCATACACCAAAATAAACTCAAAATGGATTAGAGAGCTAAATGTAAGACCAGATTCTATAAAACTCCTAGAGGAGAACGTAGGCAAAACACTCTCCGACATAAATCACAGCAGGATCCTCCATGACCCAGTTCCCAGAATTTTGGAAATAAAAGCAAAAATAAACTAATGGGACCTAATTAAAATCAAAAGCTTCTGCACAGCAAAGGAAACTATAAGCAAGGTGAAAAGACAGCCTTCAGAATGGGAGAAAATAATAGCAAATGAAGCAACGGATAAAGGATTAATCTCCAAAATATACAAGCAGCTCCTGCAGCTCAATTCCAGAAAAATAAACGACCCAATCAAAAAATGGGCCAAAGAACTAAACAGACATTTCTCCAAAGAAGACATACAGATGGCTAACAAACACATGAAAAAATGCTCAACATCCCTCATAATCAGAGAGACACAAATCAAAACCACAATGAGATACCATTTCACACCAGTCAGAATGCCTGCTATCCAAAAGTCTACATGCAATAAATGCTGGAGAGGGTGTGGAGAAAAGGGAACCCTCTTACACTGTTGGTGGGAATGCAAACTAGTACAGCCACTATGGAGGACAGTGTGGAGATTCCTCAAAAAACTGGAAATAGAACTGCCATATGATCCAGCAATCGCACTCCTGGGCATACACACCGAGGAAACCAGAATTGAAAGAGACACATGTGCTCCAATGTTCATTGCAGCACTGTTTATAATAGCCAGGACATGGAAGCAACCTAGATGTCCATCTGCAGATGAATGGATAAGAAAGCTTTGGTACATATACACAATGGAGTATTTTTCAGCCATCAAAAGGAACCTTTTGACCAATCCAATATCTTACAAAATGAAGGAGAAATACTTTTCAAGTAAACATAAGCAAAGTCTATTACTAGCAGACTGACACTATAAGAAAGATTAAAGTTCTTCAGATAAAAGTAACAATGCCGGAAAAAATCTTTGATCTACACAATAAATAAAAAGCACTAAACCTGGCATGTGCGTATCAGTCGCTCAGTCATGTCCATTTGCAAACCCATGGACTGTCGATCGCCAGTCTCCTCTGTGGAATTCTGCAGGCAAGAATACTGGAGGGGGTTGCCATTCTATTCTCCAGGAGATCTTCCCAACCCATGGACTGAACCTCAGTCTCCCATATTACAGGCAGATCTTTATCATCTGTGCTGCCAGGGAGGCACATAAAATCAGTATAAACAAAGTTTATCTAAAAATGAAATTTCACAGGTTTCCAAAGTCTAATGATTGTCTAAAGCAAAATGGTGGCCATGTCTTGTGGAATCCCAGCAGAGATAATAAAAATATGTGTGTGTGCTCAGTGGTTAAGTTGTGTCTGACTCTTTGCAACCCCATGGACTGTAGCCCGCCAGGCTCTTCTATCCATGGGATTTCCCAGGCAAAAATACTGGAGCAGTATGTCATTTCCTTTTCCAGGCTGCTAAGTCACTTCAATCGTGTCCAACTCTGTGCAACACCATAGACATCAGCCCAGCAGGCTCCCCCGCCCCTGGGACTCTCCAAGCAAGAACACTGGAGTGGGTTGCCATTTCCTTCTCCAATGCATGAAAGTGAAAAGTGAAAGTGAAGTCACTCAGTCATGTCCGCCTCTTAGGACCCCATGGACCTCAGCCTACCAGGCTCCTCCATCCATGGGATTTTCCAGGCAAGAGTACTGGAGTGGGGTGCCATTGCCTTCTCCATCCTTTTCCAGGGTATCTTCCCAAATCAGGGATCGAAGCTATGTCTCCTGCACTTCAGGGGATTCTTTCCCACTGAGCCACTTGGGAAGCTGAGATGAAAGTATTATGTGTGGTAAAACTAGCATGAAAGATGGAAGGGAAGATTAGGGATACATTACTGGAGGATCTTTGCATTACCTGTCAAGCTGTGTGATAGTATTAAAATCACAAGTATTATCTATGACAGACTCTAGAACAAGAGAAATGAAAACCTGTGTTCACACCGAAGCTTACACAAATACTTTATGTGGCTTTTTTCATAATCATCAAAACACAGAAGCAACCCAAACGTTCCTCACCTGTAGAATGAGTAAACAAACTGACAAATCCATACCACGGGATACTATAAAATCAACAATAAAAAGGAACAAATTCCTTACTACTCAGCCATAAAAAAAGAATGAAATAATGCCATTTGCAGCAATGAGGATGATCTAGAGATTATCATACTAAATGAAGGAAGTGATACAAAGACAAATATTATAAGATATGACTTAAATGTGAAGTCAAAAGTATCATACCAATGAACTTATTTACAAAACAGAAAAAGACACACAGACATAGAAAACAAACTTCTGCTTGTCAAAGGGGAAATGGGGGAGGGGTGAATTAAGAGTTTGAGATTAGCAGAGACACACTGCTATATATAAAAGGGATAAACAAGACCCTACCTATGAAGCAACCCATGTCTTAAAGTGGATGCAGGAAACACTAGGACTTTCTTTCAGCACATGTGTACTTGATTTATCTGCGAGAAGATAATACACACGACTTCCCAGTGCTTCCTTTTGAGAAAAAAGAAAGAGCAGGATGCATGTGTACAAAATAGAGAGAATTCAGGTATAAAACGGTTGTTATAAAAGTAAGTTGATCTATCATAATGGAAACTGATTCATATACTGTTAGTATTGAAATGGGAAGAAAATGGAATAAGATTTTCATTTTCTTCTCATCTCAGAGCTTGAAAAGATGAACAGAAAGCAAGAATCTGTCCAGAAAAGCAATCATGTTTTCACAATCTGTGTAAGCCCAGAGAGGATAAAGTCCAACATCTGCAATTTGGGAAATTATTTTTATCATTTTAGTAAAATATATTTTAGCACATGAGGAGATACCTTTTTTTTTTAATGCTTTCTGCAATGCATAGCCTTATCCTCTGCTGCTGCTGCTAAAGCCTTCATTTTCCCCAGAATGACCTCACAGCCAGCTGAAAGGACATGATGGGCTGCCTGACTGATTATACCCTGGGAATATTTCTGTAACTTCTTGATGGCAGCATACTGAAAAGAGGATACAGGAGATAAAGTAATGGAAGATGGCCTGACTTAAGCCTCATGTAATCCCTAGCATCTCCTAAATCACCAGGTAAGATTAGTCACTGATAAAAATTCTTGAACAGTAGGCAGCTGTCTGAAAGCCTGCATTTTTCTTTTGAGTGGACTGTCAAATTTAGAGAATTTATGACCTGACCTATCAAAGATATTACTTTCAAGTCCTTGACCAATTTAATAAACATTACAGACAACTATTATTATGGGGGATTTTTTTATACTTTTATTGTTTTTTATCTGAATTCCATCCAGCCAGGTTCCCACAGTAAATGGTTGAATGCTACATCAAATGAGAGTTGCATCTAATCAGGCCAAAGCTCAAGAAATGCTTTTTCTGACATTTGAAGGACTTCCATTCTGAATGTGCAAAGCAGACATTTTTCTTTCCTATATGCATGGCAAAAATAATACATTCCCTGACCTCTTAAAAACTGTCTCAAGCTTCACCTTTTAGAAAAATAATAAATCTTTTATCTTTTTTTTGTAGTCCAAGATAAAATGTTACATAAAGCTCCATGCAATAGAATGCAATTTTTTAAATTTCTCATATGAATAAGTATGATTCACAATGATATACAGAGGCTATATGAAGTTTTGTTCACCCAAAAGTCAACAACATAACTAAAAGAGAAAATCACAATCCAGTGTTGGTTCCAGGGAGTGAGAATTAAAGAAAAAAATCCTGTTTCTACTTTGAATTGTGTTTGATTTAGCAGGTGAGGGATGAAGAATTAATAAAACCCAATTTGAAACTCACAGTTATAAATGCAGAGCATTTTCTTAAAGCCAACAATATTTTAATTAAACCCAAATCTGAATACAGTACTCAAAACATCTATTTTTTTATAGCTTAAATTTCAGCACTAGAAAGAGTAAAACTGCAGCAACACTGGTAACATGATAAATGTTAATATTATCAGTCAGAATGACTGTTCTGTTAGGGTTCCAGCAATCTGAGTGTTATTAATTAGGGATTGTAGATATGAGACTTTACACAACTGTGGGAGAAGATAGGGCATATAAGTCCAGAAGGAAAAGGCTGGGATGAGCTCCATGAACAGTTGTTTCCAACTCTTTGCAACCCCATGGACTGCAGCACACCAGGCTTCCCTGCCCTTCACTACCTTCTAGAGTTTGCTCAAACTTATGGGCATTGAGTCAGTGATGCTACCCAACCATCTCATCCTCTGTCAACCCCTTCTCCTCCTGCCTCAATCTTTCCCAACAACAGAGTCTTTTCCAACGAGTCGGCTATTCGCATCAGGTGGCCAAAGGATTGGAGTTTCAGCTTCAGTGTCACTCCTTCCAATGAATATTCAGGGATGATTTCCTTAAAGATTGACTAGTTTGAGCTCCTTGCTTTTCAAGGGACTCTCAAGAGTCTTCTCCATCACAACAATTTGAAAGCATCAATTCATCACTCAACCTTCTTTATGGTCACATCCATATACAACTACTGGAAAAACCGAAATTTTGACTATATGATCCTTTGTCAGCAAAGTGATCTCTCTACTTTTTAATATACTATCTTGGTTTGTCATAGTTTTTCTTCCAAGGAGAAAGCATCTTTTAATTCATGGTTACAATCACCATCCAAGTGCTTTTGGAGCCCAGACGAGTTGACTCACTGGAAAAGAGTCTGATGCTGGGCAGGATTGCGGGTGCGAGGAGACGGGGACGACAGAGAATGAGATGGCTGGATGGCATCACCGACTTGATGGACATGAGTTTGAGTGAACTCCGGGAGTTGGTGATGGACAGGGAGGCCTGGCGTGCTGTGATTCATGGGGTCGCAAAGAGTCGGACACAACTGAGCGACTGAACTGAACTGAACTGAACTGTATGAAGAAATCTACTGATGACTGTTGATGCTGCATTTGTTGGTGAGCCCAAAGTCACTGTAGGTCAGCAGGGCCCACAGTGCGGAAAAAAAGTTAGATCCAAAAATGAGGAAAAGAGAGACTAAAATCTGCAAAAACAAATTTAGATCAATGAAGCCAGTGTAATGCATATCTGTGTCTCAGTGTTTCTAATCTCAATCACACTGGTGACCTACACATGAAGCTGGTACCCTTCACCAAAGAGCTACACACAGGTCTGGCCTAGGACTCAGAGACAGTGAAAGAGGAGAACTGGAGAATCTGCAAGCACAGTTCCAACAAGATGAGCCAAGAGGTCAGCATCATACTCCCTATTTGATGCTCTGGAGTAAGGGTTAACCTCTTGTGAATGTGTCTTATGTTAGATAGTAAAGGAATGGAAAAGGAAGCAATGGAAAAGAATGGATTAATATGCAGATTAAAATTGATAAGAAAATATGCAAATAAATTCATACCAAGATAAGCAGGAATTATCATAACTATTGCAGTTCTCATTTCTTATTGGTCATGTTGTTTAGTTGCTAAGTCCTGTCCAACTCTTTTTTGACACCAAGGACTATAGCCCCCAGGTGGCGCTTGGTAAAGAACCTGCCTGCTAATGCAGGAGACATAAGAGACGAGTTTGATCCCTGGTTTGGGAAGATTCCTCTGGAGGAGGAAATGGCAACCCACTCCAGTATTCTTGCCTGGAGAATCCCATGGACAGAGGAACTTGGTGGGCTACAGTCCATAGGTTCCAAAGAGTTGGACACAACTGAAGTAATTTGGCATGCACAGAGTGTAGCCCACCAGGCTCCTCTGTCCATGAGATTTTCCAGGCAAGAATACTGGAGTGGGTTGCCATTTCCTTCTCCAGAGGATATTCCTGACCCAGAAATCGAATCTGCATCTCCTGCATTGGCTGGCAGGTTCTTTACTACTGAGCCACCTGAGAAGAACTCATGTAATTGTACCTAGTATTATACCTTCCTTCTTTCACTACCCATTACATATTCCCTTTGCCTCTGGAGCAATCTGATTGTTCAAGCAATCTGATTGCTTCCTCACATGGAGAGGTGACCCAAATCTTCATTTCTGAAGTATCTGGGCCACTTGCATTAGATTATTAATATTTTTCCTTTAAGTCTATCATACGTGATAGAGGTACTAAGAAGCAACCCCAAGGATGTCTGTATTCCAGACCTACTCTTCCCAACCCCCCACGGCATAATAGCAATACATTTGTTCTCTTGATAATTGCAATAAACAGCCCCAGCCAGGACAGCACCCCCTTATTTGGCTGTTGATTCACTAGCATGCAAAACTTCAAATAGCCAGTATCAACTCCCAGATTAAAGCAACAAGTACATGTACCCCAGTGAAAGTATTCCTCCCTTGGGAGCTCCTTCAGAGCTCTAAACAACCAGAGCCTAAAATCAGTGGGGCAGGAAACCAAGACTTTGCTAATAGATCACCAGGAAAACTGTGAGAGGACCCAGTCTCATTTTCACTCTTCAATCCCAAGACCCACAAATCCTGGCTTTGGGAGGAACAGGACCATGTATTGGATGTGACACCACATCCTGGAGGATACTGTCTCAGCCCTGTCATGTGTTATTATCTAGCTTGCTACTGTTAAGTCACTTCAGTCGTGTCCGACTCTGTGTGACCCCATAGACGGAAGCCCACCAGGCTCCCCCGTCCCTGGGATTCTCCAGGCAAGAACACTGGAGTGGGTTGCCATTTCCTTCTCCAATGTGTGAAAGTGGAAAGTGAAAAGTGAAAGTGAAGTCGCTCAGTCATGTTCGACCCTTAGCAACCCCACGGAATGCAGCCTACCAGGCTCCTCCATCCATGGGATTTTCTAGGCAAGAGTACTGGAGTGGCTTGCCATTGCCTTCTCCATTATCTAGCTTCAGTTCAGTTCAGTTCAGTTCATTCGCTCAGTCGTGTCCAACTCTCCGGAACCCCATGAATCACAGCACGCCAGGACTCCCTGTCCATCACCAACTCCCGGAGTTCACTCAAACTCATGTCCACAGAGTCGGTGATGCCATCCAGCCATCTCATTCTCTGTCGTCCCCATCTCCTCCGGCCCCCAACCTTTCCTAGCATCAGAGTCTTTTCCAGTGAGTCAACTCGTCGCATGAGGTAGCCAAAGTATTGCAGTTTCAGCTTTAGCATCCCTCAGTCCTTCCAATGAACACCCAGGACTGATCTCTTTTAGAATGGACTGGTTGGATCTCCTTGCAGTACAAGGGACTCTCAAGAATCTTCTCCAACACCACAGTTCGAAAGCATCAATTCTTCAGCGATCAGCTTTCTTCACAGTCCAACTCTCACATCCATACATGACCACGGGAAAAACCATAGCCTTGACTAGATAATTATCTAGCTTAGGAGTCCCCAAACTCTGGATTCTAATGCCTGATGATCTGAGGTGGAGCTGATGTCACAATAATAGAAATAAAATGCACAATAAATGCAATGTACTTGAATCATCCTGAAACCATCTCCCCAACCCTGCTCCATGGAAAAATTGTCTTCCATAAAACCAATCCCTAGTGCCAAAAAGGTTGGGCACTGCTGTGCTTTAATAGTCTTCAAAAGTCATTTTTCCACTCTACCTGGCCTCTACTAGCTATTATACAGGGTTAAAAAAAAGCATTTTCCAGATAAAAGCTACGTACCAAGTTATGAAGGTATGTCAGACTGTTCCAAAAACAAGCCACATGTGGAACAGCAGCTAGAATTGGAGTTAACACCCATTTAAGAGGATGCTTATCCACTACCATTCTCTAAGATCCACTTGTCTGCTGTGCCAGTATGCAAGTTGTGGGGAAGTGAGCCACCCTTTTTCAAGCACATGATGGTGGCCATATTCTCTACAGTCACTTCAAATGTGAAATACTGTCTTTGGTTTATGACTCTGGTAGACAGAATAAGTTCTAGGGGCTACCACCTGACTTTTCTTATCAAAATAGCTACCTTACCAGATTGGTTAGGTACCAGTGTGGGGATTCTGCCATTGTTGAGTATGCCTATTTTGACTATGCATTCCCAAACTGGGTAAATAATTACAGGATGAATTCAAGGACCCATTGTCCCACTAATATCCAAATCAAAACTTTACTGATTACCTTGCATCTATAAGCCCCTTCCCTGACTAGTGGACCACAATGGCATTTTGGATTTGTAGGAATAAGGGTCTGTCATAAAACCACTATCCAGTAATTCCCCAAAACGCTGGTTATTTCTCCTTCTTCAACTAAACATCCTGATAAGTAGCCATGGGTCCTTCTGAGGAACATTGAGATTTCCAGTATACAATGTTAGCAATGCTAGGATCCTTCATCAAGGAGACCTGCCCTTCCCTCATTCAAGGTACTCTGTGTCTGGAAACCAGCTCATGTTTGGGAGTAGACCGAGAGGAATGACTCTCTTGCTGCTATTCAAGACAGACCTTTGTTTCTAGGCACGAGTTTGCTACTTAAACGATTCAAGTAAGAGTACAGGAGATTAAAAATAATTCACAGTTCTTCAGTTTCACAGACACCATGATCACCAAAGATCTTTCTCTCTTTTTAGAGGTCAAATTCCAATTACTGCTTTAGTTCTGCTGTCCAATATGGTAACTACACCCACGTTATTTCTGGCAAATAAGTGCCACCTTATGATCCCTGCCCCCAAGAAGCTCAATATTCTCTTTGAATTCAGGGAGTCCAGTTTGATGACAGCATCACACTGTCTGTTCTAACCTATAAAGAATTGCCATTACAGAGCTCTCCAGAGACCCTGAACACCTTTAAATATATATTTCCTAGAGCTTAGATGAAGGGAGTGTCCCCTGGACCCTCCTGTGAACATAGTTCAAGGTTGGGTGCATAGGTCTTACATAACAGATCCACTCTTGCATTACAATCTTTCTAAGCCTTTGAATATCTTTCTCTACAGTACATCAAGGAATTACTGAGATGTGAACTCCAGTTAGTGAAGGTCATCTTTGGGACCATATTTCAGTAAACAAACCAAGCAAGACTTCCATGGTGGTGCAGTGGATAAGAATCTGCCTGCTAATTCAGGGGACACAGGGTCAGTCCCTTGTCTGGGAAGATTTCACATGCCACAGAGCAACTAAGCCCACGCGCCACAACTACTGAGTGCACATGTCACAACTACTGAAGCCTCCGTGTGTACTCTAGAGCCAGCAAGTCACAGCTACTGAATCCCAGCACCTAGAGCCTGTGCTTCACAACAAGAGTAGCCACCTCAGTGAGAAGCCCATGTGCCACACCTAGAGAGTAGCCCCCATGCTTTGCAATGAGAGAAAGCCCATGTGCAGCAACAGGGACTCAGCACAGTCAAAAATAAATAAATAAACAAATTAGGCAAACTCTTAGAACCATCCTAGCTATTGAGGATAAAATATTAAACCCAGAATCTTGCCCAGATCCTCCATATCAAAAAATTTAGCCAAAACAAGATTATATTTCTCCCATGCTATTCCAACGACCTTAGAATTAATTCTCATATGTGTGCTCCAGGATTCTGTCATTGTAATAATAAAATTGCAACTATCTTGGCGTGTATGGCAATATTTCATGTGTCATATCTTGCACCTAACCCTCTCAGCTGGCACCAGGAATTTTAGTCTGATTACAGATCTAGAAGGTACTGGATGGAGGTAGGTCCTAAGAAGAATCAGCAGAACTTTGTAAGGCTTTTACCTCCACGGAGACTTCAGCTTCTTCAGACAAATAGAGACTATCCTCTATAAGCAATGGGAAAAGATTTTCTTTTAGCAGAGGAGGCTCAGCAGAATTTTGAGTCCAATGTCTTCTTCTTTATTAGGATCTGTCCATGTGTCCTCATTTCAATTTTATTGGTTTTCTCTTCTTCCAAATCAATAAAATCAACATAAAAAAATTCTACAAGATGAATGAATCTAGAGATTGTTGTTCTAAATGAAGAAGGTCAGACAAAGACAACTATCATATGATATCACTTATATGTAGAATCTAAAAATAAATGATATAAATGAACTTATTCACGAAACAGAAATAGAGTCACAGACATAGAAAACCAAAACAAACAAACAAACTTATGGTTACTAGGGGTGAAGGGTGAAGGGATAAATTGGGAGACTGGGACTGACATACACACACTACTATATATAAAATAAAAAACTAACAAGGACCTACTGTATAGCACAGGGAACTCTACTCAATACTTTATAATGACTTGTATGGGAAAGTAATAAAAAAAAAGAATGGATATGTGTATAACTGATTCATTTTGCTATACAGCAGAAACTAACACAATCTTGTGAATCAACTATACTCATTGATTACACTAAAGCCTTTGAATGTGTGGATCACAATAAAATGTGAAAAATTCTGAAAGAGACTGGAATACCAAACCACCTTTCCTGCCTCCTGAGAAATCTGTATGCATGTCAAAAAATACCATAATCGGACAAGGAATAACAGACTGGTCCCAAATTGAGAAAGGAATACATCAAGGCTGTATATTGTCACCATGCTTATTTAATTTACATTCAGAGTATATCATGCACAATGCTGGGCTGGATGAAGCTCAAGCTGGAATTAAGATTGCCAGGAGAAATATAAACAACCTCAGATATGCAGATAGCACCACTTTAATTGCAGAAAATGAAGAGGAACTGAAGACCCTCTTGATGAGTGTAAAAGAGGAGAGTGAAAAAGCTGACTTAAAACTTAACATTCAAGAAACTAAGATCATGCCATTTAGCCCCATCACTTCATAGCAAATAGATGGGGAAAAAATGGAAACAGTGATAGTCTTTAATTTTCTTGGGCTCCAAAATCACTGTGGATGGTGACTGCACCCATGATATTAAAAGACATTTGCTCCTTTGAAGAAAAGCTATGACAAACCTAGACAGCATATTAAAAAGCAGATACATCACTTTGCCAACAAAGGTCCGTATAGTCAAAGCTATGGTTTTTCCAGTAGTCATGTACAGATGTGAGATTTGGACCATAAAAAAGGCTGAACAGTGAAGAATTGATGCTTTGGAACTGTGGTGCTAAGAAGACTCTTGAGAGTCCCTTGAACAGCAAGGAGATCAAACTAGTCCATCCTAAAGGTAATCAACCCTGAATATTCATTGGAAGGAATGATGCTGAAACTGAAGCTCCAATACTTTGGCCACCTGATACGAATAGCTGACTCACTTTAAAAGACCCTGATGATGGGAAAGATTGAGGGCAAGAGGAGAAGGGAGCAACAGAGGAAGAGATGGCTGGATGGCATCATCGACTCAATGGACATGAGTTTGAACAAACTCTGGTAGATAGTGAAGAACAGGGAGGCCTGGTGTGCTGCAGTTTATGGTAACACAAAGAGTCAAACGTTACTAAGTGACTGAACAACAACAATATTGCAATAAATTAAGAAAAAAAGAAAGAAATTCTGCAAGTTTATGAATTCAATCTGCATTGAAATTCAGGCAACTTCAAGACTAGACTTCAAGTTTGATTTTCAGAAATCTCATCCCTATCCTTACAGAAAATAAAAGTTTATTTTAGGGCAGTCATGACACATTTTACTCTGTTCTCTGAATCTTCAGAGCACCATTTTCTTTCTTCAAGTTCTCTCCTAAACACAGAAATAGCCTAGAGTCTAGCAGAATACAGTTACCAGTCCCAGGGAGGACTCCAAACACTCTGCTCATTACATTTTGGTATCAAAGTGACGAGGGAGAAAACAACAGGGTCAGGCACTGGACAGAACAATGCTTTATTCATACAAAAAAGAGACAGAACAAGATAAGCCTCAACAGTGGACATCAGTCACTCATGGCCAAAGAGTTTCTCCTGTCCGCTGATGCAGGCATTGGACTCACATGTACCCTCTCATGCCTCCGCAAATGGGAGGCATTCTATCCCAATACTCTTAGAAAACAGGCATAGCACTGGGGTCAGCCAGGTTTTATATGATGCTTTCACTCAAGCGGAAAGAAAGTGCGTATATTGATTGGGCTAAAAACAGAGAAAGATATTCCCGCACAGAATGATAAGCTGCCAGAGCTCCTTCTGGCGTGACAGTGTCCCTGGCCCAGGCCCATCTTGCAGAGGTTGCTGCTGCTGCTAAGTCACTTCAGTCGTGTCCGACTCTGTGTGACCTCCATAGATGGCAGCCCACCAGGCTCCCCTGTCCCTGGGATTCTCCAGGCAAGAACACTGGAGTGGGTTGCCATTTCCTTCTCCAATGCGTGAAAGTGAAAGTGAAGTCGCTCAGTCGTGTCTGACTCTTAGCGACCCCATGGACTGCAGCCCACCAGGCTCCTCCATCCATGGGATTTTCCAGACAAGAGTACTGGAGTGGGATGCCATTGCCTTCTCCATGCAGAGGTTGAGTGGGAGTTAAAAGACTTAGGCACCAAACTGCCTTTTCCAACACTGAGCATGAACATCTTGCCATAGCATGTCATGGACCATGAGTGTCCCCCTTGTCACTAGCAATGCTGCCATTAATGCTGTTGAATTTTATCAGATCAGAAAAATGCTTTCAGATAATCCAGAACCAGTGCTGACAGCCTATCTTCAAGTTTCTGTTACTACAGAAGATCCAAAAACACAGACCACATTTGGTATCCCTGAGCGAGAACTGAAGGGAAAATGCTGCTTCTATTTTGAATTTTGTTCAGAAAGATATAAAGTTTACTCAGTAGGTAGAGGGTTAAAAACAGATAGGAAATTAATTTAAACTTCAAAGTTATTTACAAAATCCCACTCAATTAAGCAATTAACCAAAAATATAAACAATGCTCAAAACCTCAAATGTTTTCTTTATAATATATTTCAAGTCTACAAAGGTCTAGAAAATGACAATGTTTTCAATATATTAAATGTTAGTATTACTGGTTAGCTTGAGTGCCTAGAATAAATCCTAAAAAGGAAACAAATGAAAGATGGCTACAGCAGGTTTACCAGGGAAAGCAATTTTCACAAGGCACTACATTTGATTAAGCACAGCACATGGTCTGGATGGCAATTAATACAAGCCCTGTGGTGTAATATTTGCCTGCATGTGTGTGGCACAACATCTTTTTTTCACATCATCCTATTATAATAAAATGCATTTGCAGCAGAAGTTTAGTGCACTGTCAGCCCAGCAAAGGCCAATGATTGGTACCTTTGTATCTCTTTCAATATAGAAAAGATCTCCTCTCTGCTTCTTCTGAAGGTTTTAAAGGCAAGGTTAAAAAAACAGCAGAAAAATCCTCTTTGAGATTGCTATTCAGGTGATTAGCTGACATGTAATGATTATCAGATATACACTGGAAGGTACTTAGGCACATGTAGTCACTCCAGTGTTCTTGCCTGGAGAATCCCAGTGACAGGGAGCCTGGTGGGCTGCCGTCTATGGGGTCGCACAGAGTCAGACACGACTGAAGCGACTTAGTAGCAGCAGCAGCAGGCATTCCTTTCAGGCCCTAAAGAACTCTACCTTTAAAATCAACCCTTAAGGTACTTGAATAGAGAACACCACAGAATTGAGTGCCATTATCCAAATGATGCTCTCCTTAATATCAAACAAAGCGTTAACATCCAACATGCTCCTTCAAGGGCCCTACTCACAGTGCCAAGCAAATGCTGGCAGGTCCCTCCAAGCTTATTCTTTCTAGGTAATAAAGTCATGAAACTGTGCCAAGGTATTTGCTGTGACTTGGCTCCTTGCAAGTAATCTCTTTTAATTCATTGTATTCACCAACAAATGAATGTCCCAGTGAATTATGTTTTGCATGTCAATTTCTTTCTACAAAAGAAGAATATTTCAGTCTATTCATTTTTGCTTATAAATGCAAACTCTGCTTAAATCTATTTTTAAAAAATGCACATTAGTACATTCCAGGTGAACTAGTTAAGTCTTTGGGGTCCATTGCTTGTTTTTAAACATTAACTTTTGCTGAACTCCCTCAAAATACAGAGTCACTTTTTTAAGACTGCAATATTAGTAAAGCTCAAGGTCACTCTAGGTATGGCAAAGTTAGGAGTCAAGACAGCAACATTCTCAAATGAACTGATTTCTCTGCTTTTCTGGTGACCTTTGACATGCCCCTTTTTCCCTCCCACCAAGACTCATCTCACTTCGACAAGAATCTCAACCCCACCAGGTTCAACACTAACATGGAGAGAGAGACCTTGACTTCAGTAACCACATTACAAAAGAGCAGACATCTTACACGTTTGTTGTTATGGCAGAAGTTTTCGTGGAAAGCTGGCACACAGAAAGGCGTTGCTATTCAGGGGGTTGTAAAACAAGGATGTCCAAATGTTCAAAACTGAACAAGAGAAGCACCAACAGTACATTTTTTTACATTTTCACTGGAGTATGGTCGGTTTACAGTGCGTTAGTTTCAGGTGTGAAAGCAAAGTGAATCAGTTATTTGTTGTTGCTCAGTCACTAAGTTGTGTCCAACCCTTTGCGATCCCATGAAATTCAGCACACCAGGCTTTCCCGACCGTCACTGTCTCCCAGAGTTTGCTCAAACTCATGTCTATTGATTCAGTGATGCCATCCAACCGTCTCATCCTCTGTCGTCCCCTTCTCCTCCTACACTCAGTCTTTCCCAGCGGTGAGGCCTTTTCCAGTAAGTCCGCTCTTCACCTCAGGTGGCCAAAGTATTGGAGCTTCAGCTTCAGCATCAGTCCTTCCAAAGAATATTCAGGATTATTTTCGGTTCACATATGATTTCCTTTATGGATAGACTGGTTTGATCTCCTTGCTGTTCAAAAGATTCTCAAGAGCCTTCTCCAGCACCACAGTTCGAAAGCATCAATTCTTTGGTGCTCAGCCTTCTTTATGGTCCAACCCTCACATCCATACCTGACTACTGGAAAAATCATAGCTTTGACTATACAGACCTTTGCCAGCAAAGTGATGCCTCTGCTTTTTAATATGCTGTATAGGTCGGTATAGTGTATCTTCCAAGGAGCAAGCGTCTTTTAATTTTGGGCTGCAGTCACCATTCACAGTGATTTTGGAGCCTAAGAAAATAATACCTGTCATTGTTTCCATTGTTTCCCCATCTATTTGCCATGAACTGATGGGACTGGATGCCATGATCTTACTTTTTTGAATGTCGAGTTTAAGCCAGATTTTTCACTCTCCTCTTTCACACTCATTAAGGGGCTCTTTATCTTAGTTTTCTGCAATTAAAGTGGTATCATCTACATATCTGTTGTTGTTGATATTTCCCCTTGTCCTTCATCCAGCCTGGCATTTCACATGATGTACACTGCATGTAAGTTAAATAAGCAGGGTGAATATATACAGCCTTGATATACTCCTTTCCCAATTTTGAACCAGTCCGTTGTTCCATGTCTGGTTCTAACTGTTGCTTCCTATCCTGCATATAGGCTTCTCAGGAGATGAGTAAGGTTGTATGCTATTCCCACCTCTTGAAGAATTTTCCACAGATTGTTGTGATCCACACAGTCAAAGACTCTAGCATAGTCAATGAAGTAGAGGTATATTTTTTCAAAATTCCTTTGCTTTTTCTATATTCTAGCAGATGTTGGCAATTTGGTACTGGTTCCTCTGCCTTTTTCTAAATCCAGCTTGTGTATCTGGAAGTTCTTGATTCACATACTGCTGAAGCCTAGCTTGAGGGATTCTAAGCATAATCTTGCTAATGTGTGAAATAAGCACAACTGTATGGTAGTCTGAACATTCTTTGGTATTGCCCTTTGGGATTGGAATGAAAACTGACCATTTCTAGTCCTGTGGCCACTGCTGAGTTTTCCAAATTTGTTTGCATATCAAGTGCAGCAGTTTTACAGTATCATCTTTTAGGATTAGAAATAGCTAGGCTGGAGTTCCATCAGTTCCACTAGCTTTGTTCATAGTGATGTTTCCTAAGGCCCATGTGACTTCACACTCCAGGATGTCCGGCTCTAGGTGAGTGATCACACCATCCTGGTTATTCAGATCATAAAATTGTTTTTGTACAGTTCTTCTGTGTATTCCTGCCACCCCTTCTTAATATCTTCTGTTTCTGTTAGGTCCATACCATTTCTGTCGTTTATTATATCCATCTTTGCAAGAAACGTCTCCTTGGTATCTCCAATTTTCAGGAAGAGATCTTTAGTCTTTCTCATTCTACTGTTTCCCTCTGTTTCTTTGCACTATTCTCTTAAGAAGACTTTCTTATCTCTCCTTACTATTCTCTGGAACTCTGAATTCAGTAGGGCATATCTTTCCCTTTGGGAAAGTTGGAAGGATGATGGTGGCAGTGGGATAACATGACAGGAGCAGCTGAAGAGGTGGCGATGCATGGGAAGTGGATTCACAGAGATGATGGTGGTGGCAGGGGCAGGGTAATGACCAGCGCCCCAAGTACCTACTGTGGCAGGGCAGGAGCCTAGGAAGCACTGTGCACACCGCCCCCCCACCAGCAGGAGACAGTCTCTCCAGGCCTGGACAATATCCCAGAGGAGGCAGAGGCAGGAAAGGCGGGAGTCAGAGCTCCTCTGGCATTGGGCCACATGGGTGACAGAAATGCCCCAGGACAGACAGTGGTGGCAGTGGGTCCAGAGAGCCCTGTGCTCACAGACATCCTCCAAACTTGGCTTCCCCAGGGTCCCTTTCCCGGTGAATCAGTTATATATACACATATATATACACTCTTTTTAAGATTATTTTCTCATATAAGTCATTACAAAGTATTGAATAGAGTTCTCTGTGTTATAAAGAAGGTTCCTATTCAGTTCAATTTCAGTTGCTCAGTTGTGTCCGACTCTTTGTTACCCCATGGACCGCAGCACACCACTCTTCCCTGTCCATCACCAATTCCCGGAGCTTGCTCAAACTTCTGTCTATCGAGACGGTGATGCTATCCAACCATCTCGTGCTCTGTCATCCCCTTTTCCTCCTGCCTTCAATCTTTCCCTGCATCAGGGTCTTTCCCAATGAGTCAGCTCTTTGCATCAGGTAGTCAAAGTATTGGAGTCTCAGTTTCAGGATCAGTCCTTCCAATGAATATTCAGGCCTGTTTTCCTTTACTCTTAATTGTCTGATCTTGCAGTGCAAGGGACTCTCAAGAGTTTTCTCCAACACCACAGTTCAAAAGCATCAGTTCTTCAGTGCTCAACTTTCATTATAGTCCAACTCTCACATCCTTACATGACTACTGGAAAAACCATAGCTTTGACTAGATGAACCTTTGTCAGCAAAGTGATGTCTCTGCTTTTTAATATGCTGTCTAGGTTGGTCATAGTTTTTCTTTCAAGGAACAAGTATTTTTAATTTCATGGCTGCAGTCACCATCTGCAGTGATTTTAGAGCTCCCCCCCAAAAAGAAGTCTGTCACTGTTTCCTTTGTTTCCCCATCTATTTACCATGAAGTGATGGGACTGAATGCCAGGATTTAGTATTTTGAATGTTGAGTTTTAAGCCAACATTTTCACTCTCCTCTTTCACTTTCATCAAGAGGCTCTTTAGTTCTCTTTAGTTCTTCTTTACTTTCTGCCATTAGGGTGGTGTCATCTGCATATCTGAGGTTACTGATATTTTTTCCAGCAATCTTAATTCCAGCTTGTGCTTCATCCAGCCCAGCATTTCACATGATGTACTCTGCATATAAGCGAAATAAGCAGGGTGAAAATATACAGCCTTGATGTACTCCTTTCCCAATTTGGAACCAGTCTGTTCTTCCATGTCCAGTTCTAACTGTTGCTTCTTGACCTGCATACAGATTTCTCACAAGGCACATAAGGTGGTCTGGTACTCCCATCTTTTGAAGAATTTTCCACAGTTTGTTGTGATCCACATAGTCAAAGGCTTTGGCGTAATCAATAAAGCAGAAGTATATGCTTTTCTGGAACTCTCTTGCTTTTTCGATGATCCAACAGATGTTGACAATTTGATCTCTGGTTCCTCTACCTTTTCTAAATACAGCTTGAACAGCTGGAATTTCACAGTTCACAAACTATTGAAGCCTGGCTTGGAGAATTTTGAGCATTACTTTGCTAGTGAGTGAGATGAGTGCAATTGTGTGGTAGTTTGAACAATTTTTGGCATTACCTTTCTTTGGGATTGGAAAGAAAACTGACCATTTCCAGTCCTGTGGCCACTGCTGAGTTTTCTAAATTTGCTGGCATATTGAGTGCAGCACTTTCACAGCATCGTCTGTTAGGATCTGAAATAGCTCAAGTGGAATTCCATCACCTCCACTAGCTTTGGTTTTAGTGATGCCTCCTAAGTCCCACTTGACTTCACATTCCAGGATGTCTAGCTCTCAGTGAGTGATCACACCTTCTTGGTTATTTGGGTCATTAAGATAATTTTTGAATAGTTCTGTGTATTCTTACCACCTCTTCTTAATATTTCCTGCTTCTGTTAGGTCCATACTGTCCTTTATTGTGCCCTTCATTGCTTGAAATATGTCCTTTGTATCTCTAATTTTCTTGAAGAGATCTCTAGTCTTTCCCATTCTATTGTTTTCCTCTATTTCTTTACACTGATCACTGAGGAAGGCTTTCTTATCTCTCCTTGCTATTCTTTGGAACTCTGCATTCAGATGGGTATATCTTTCCTTTTCTCCTTTGGCTTTAGCTTCTCTTCTTTTCTCAACGATTTGTAAGGCCTCCTCAGGCAACCATTTTCCCTTTTTGCATTTCTTTTTCTTGGGGATGGTCTTGATCACTGCCTCCTGCACAACGTCACAAAGCTCTGTCCATAGTTCTTCAGGTACTTTGTCTATCAGATCTAAACCCTGAATCTATTTCTCACTTCCACTGTATCATCATAAGGGACTTGATTTAAGTCATACCTGAATGGTCTAGAGGTTTTCCCTACTTTCTATTTTATATATAGTAGTGTATATATATATCAATCCCAGTCTCCCAATTTATCCTACCTTTATCCCCTGTATCCATAAATTTGTTTTCTACATATGTGACTCTATTTCTGTTTTGTAAATAAGTTCATTTGTACCATTTTTTAAAATTACACATATAACTGATATCATGACATTTGTCTTTCTCTGCCTGACCTCTACATCCATCCATGATGACAATCTCTACATCCATCCATGATGCTGCAAACCAGTGTATTTTTAAACATCTTTAGTCTCTTTTATCTAGGATAGGCTCTTCTACTTTGTGAAATGTAAAATTATAAAATACATACAGAAAAGTGCTGAAATTATAAATGTATGATTTGATGGATTCTCACAAGCTGATACAACCTGTGATCATTATCCAGATCAGGAATCAGAACGTTGTCAGAACCTTTGATGGCAGTTTCTCCCTATGTTAAACCATCATATCTATGATACAAATGACATGATGGGATGTCCATTTTAAAATGTATGTATTAGCTGTGAGTTTCCAGTTTCTAGCAACTAGTTTCTAGTTTCTAGCAGCTAATATGAACATTTTAAATGGACATCCCATCATGCCATTCAGATCATGTCATTTCACCCCTAATAGTGATGTTTCTTGGAGAAAGCAATGGCAAGCCACTCCAGTACTCTTGCCTAGAAAATCCCGTGGATGGAGGAGCCTGGTAGGCTGCAATCCATGGGGTCGCTACGAGTCAGACGTAACTGAGCGGCTTCACTTTCACTTTTCACTTTCACACATTGGAGAAGGAAATGGCAACCCACTCCAGTATTCTTGCCTGGAGAATCCCAAGGACAGGGGAGCCTGGTGGGTTGCCGTCTATGGGGGTCACACAGAGTCGGACAAGACTGAAGTGACTTAGCAGAAGCAGCAGCAGTGATGTTTCTTAGTCTTGTTTGCACATTGAGTGACTTCAAACTCAGTTAAATGCCTGGGTTCATGCCCCTACAGATCTAATTTAATTGGTCCAGCATGTGTCCTGACTTTCCAGATCAGATCTTAAGTCCCAATGTGAGGTCCACATTCCCTCTGATTTCATCTCTTAGCCGTGCTTCCTGACTCACACCATTCCAGACACACCAGCCGCGTCTCTCTGTTCCTTGAAGCCAAGGTACAAACTCCCATACTGGCCAGTACATTGACTCTTCCATCTTCCTGGGTTGCTTTCTCCAAGAAAGTTAGTTTTATTACTTCTCTAGGTCTTTACATAAAAGTCTACTCCCCAGTGACCCCTATACTGGCCACCCCTGACATTTTATAGCTCCATTCCCTGATTTAGACTCTCAGCAACAGCCGTTATCCAACAGAGAGTCCAGTTTCTTTTTTTCTTTCTTAGGCTCTACAAGGACAGGGCTTTCTGCCTGTTCATTAAGTGCAGGGCCCCCAATCATGAAACAGTGAGTGCCTGTCACAGAGCCAGAGCTCAAGAAATGTTTACTAAATAAACAAATGATGTTTTCAAGTAATAGAAACACTGCTAAAGAGCTTTGAGTCAGCATCGAAGAACCAATAATGAGACTTCAGTCATGATCATCATCATTAAGAACATTTTAAACCAAAACTGGTTAAATGAAAACAACCCAGATAAGGTGTGATTCACAGCAAAATAGCGATATGCTCTCAGCACCACACACTTTAGACAAAAGAAACCCCTAGAAAAAAGCTCATATTTTCTTTTATGGGGAATTCAGGGCTTTCGGGATTGCCAGACATCTAGAAACCTACAGAAAGTGTGTGTGTGTGTGTGTGTGTGTGTGTGTGTGTAATTGGAATTGGGAATAAACTGACTTTAACCTCTCTTGCATAAACACTTTTTTAATATTTTCTTTGCAAATTCCTCATTTTGGGTATTAGAAGCTGCTTAACGTATTATGGAAGTGCTCTCACAATGATTGCTTTAAAGGACTCAGAATGGCATCCACCCCACTCCCCAACTGTCTGCTGTCTCAAGAGAACTTTTCTACAGTAATTCCATTATTCTCCCCAAGAAATAAATCTTGAAATAAGAGCTCCTGAACTTTCCACCCTGACTAAAATATTGGGCTAAAATATTTTCTGAAGTACCAAGCTGATAGGAAAGGTTAGGGCATGGGGAGGCTGGAGAGTGAGAGAAACTCATCAGTAGAGCAGAAAAAGAACAGATCAGCAAATACAGGGCTATTTCTGATTGTACCTGTAAGCACTGCTGATAAGAACGAAGTCACAATTCCTCTGGGCCCAAGCTTTCCTCTTCCTCAGAGGGGCTAACCTGTTGTTCATCCTGATCTGCCTCAGAAAAAATGAAATTCCTGACACTTATATTTGAGAAAATTGTTACAGTCTCTTGATACTTTGGTGTTTATATTATTATCATTGTTATGAAAAACAAACTGTGATCCTTTGTAGTCTGGATACTCACCCTATACCCAATCTATCTAAACACACTGTAAATTTCCTTGTAGTCTCAACAAATATTTGATAAAATAATAAAGCTCTCACTGTTCTGAATTCTCTATTTCCTGCACATTCAACTTCTTATAGGCATTCGTTAGTATAGAAATAACATAAAAAGAGTCTTCCAAACTGTGGGGTTCTATTTAAATTCTGTTCTAATGACAAAATTCCATTCTATTAAACTATAAACCAGATAACTTGTTTGCTTCATTTTTCTATATTCATACTCCATGAAAATTCTGTTTTCCGCTCTTCTATCAGTTAGAATTTTAAATAAATATTTTAAAGAATAAAAAAATCACCCAAAGTTCACCATTTAAAGTTCATCATTAGAGACAACAAATGCTGTTGAAGATATAGAGAAAAGCCCTACACTGTTGGTAGGAATGTAACCTGGTACAGCCACTGGGGAAAGGAATATAGAGGTTCCTCAAATATTACAAATAGAACTATCATAGGATCCAGCAATTCCACTTCCAAGTATATATCCAAAGGAAAAGAGATATCTGTACTCCCATATTCATATTCACAGCAGCATTAATCACAATAGCCAAGGTATGGAAATAACCTGAGTCCATCAATGGATGAATGGCTATAGAAAGTTGCACACAATGGAATATGATTCATATTTCTCAAAAACTAAAGAAAGAAAGAAAGAAATTCTGTCATTTGCAGCAACATGGATGAACCTGGAGGGCATTATGCTAAGTGATGTAAGCCAGACAGAAAAAGGCAAATACCACATGGTACCACTAATATGAGGAATCTTTAAAAAAAAAAAGTTGAAATCATACAAACAGAGTAAAAATGTTGTTTCCAGGCAGTATGTTGTGGGGGAAATGAAGAGAGGTTGGTAAAGGAGTACAAACTTTCTGTTATACAATGAATAACTCTAAGATGAATAAACTCTAACATATAACATGGTAACTATAGTTTTAACACTCTATTGCACACTTGAAATTTTCTAAGACTAGAACTTAAATGTCCTCACCACAAATAAAAAGGGAAATAAATGTGTGAGGTTATGGGATGTGTTAATCAACTTGATGGGGGGGAATTACCTCACAATATATACATATATCGATTCATGTCATGGACTTTTAAAAAAACTTACAATTCTTTCAATTATTCTCCAGTAAAGCTGGAGAAAAAATTCATCATTCAACTTATTAAATAGTTTATTCAAGCTGGTGGAATAAACAACTAGTTTATTTAACAAGTACTACAGTTCAGTTCAGTCGCTCAGTCGTATCCGAATCTCCGCGACCCCATGAATCACAGCACGCCAGGCCTCCCTGTCCACCACCAACTCCCGGAGTTCACTCATACTCATGTCCACAGAGTCGGTGATGCCATCCAGCCATCTCATTCTCGGTCGTCCCCTTCTCCTCCCGCCCCCAACCTTTCCCAGCATCAGAGTCTTTTCCAGTGAGTCAACTCGTCGCATGAGGTGGCAAAAGTACTGCAGTTTCAGCTTCAGCATCAGTCCTTCCAATGAACACCCAGGATCGATCTCCCTTAGAATGGACTGGTTGGATCTCCTTGCAGTATAAGGGACTCTCAAGAGTCTTCTCCAACGCCACAGTTCAAAAGCATCAACTCTTCGGCGATCAGCTTTCTTCACAGTCCAACTCTCACATCCATACGTGACCACGGGAAAAACCATAGCCTTGACTAGATGGACCTTGGCTGGCAAAGTAATGTCTCTGCTTTTTAATATATTATCAAGGTTGGTCATAACTTTCCTTCCAAGGAGTAAGCATCTTTTAATTTCATGGCTGCAATCAGCATCTGCAGTGATTTTGGAGCCCAGAAAAATAAAGTCTGACACTGTTTCCACTGTTTTTCCATCTATGTCCCATGAAGTGATGGGACCAGATACCATGATCTTTGTTTTCTGAATATTGAGCTTCAAGCCAACCTTTTCACTCTCCTCTTTCACTTTCATCAAGAGGCTTTTGAGTTCCTCTTCACTTTCTGCCATAAGGGTAGTGTCATCTGCATATCTGAGATTATTGATATTTCTCCCAGCAATTTTGATTCCAGCTTGTGCTTCTTCCAGCCCAGCGTTCCTCATGATGTACTCTGCATACAAGTTAAAAAAGCAAGGTGACAATATACAGCCTTGACGTACTCCTTTTCCTATCTGGAACCAGTCTGTTGTTCCATGTACAGTTCTGACTGTTGCTTCCTGACCTGCATACAGGTTTCTCAAGAGGCAGGTCAGGTGGTCTGGTATTCCCATCACTTTCAGAATTTTCCACAGTTGATTGTGATCCACACAGTCAAAGGCTTTGGCATAGTCAATGAAGCAGAAATAGATGCTCTTCTGGAACTCTCTTGCTTTCTCCATGATCCAGCGGATGTTGGCAATTTGATCTCTGGTACCTCTGCCTTTTCTAAAACCTGCTTGAACATCTGGGAGTTCACGGTTCACATATTGCTGAAGCCTGGCTTGGAGAATTTTGAGCATGACTTTACTAGCGTGTGAGATGAGTGCAATTGTGCGGTAGTTTGAGCATTCTTTGGCATTCCCTTTCTTTGGGATTGGAATGAAAACTGACCTTTTCCAGTCCTGTGGCCACTGCTGAGTTTTCCAAATTTGCTGGCATATTGAGTGCAGCACTTTCACAGCATCATCTTCAAGATTTGAAATAGCTCAACTGGAATTCCATCACCTCCACTAGCTTTGTTCATAGTGATGCTTTCTAAGGCCCACTTGACTTCACATTCCAAGATGTCTGGCTCTAGGTCAGTGATCACACCATCGTGACTATCTTGGTCGTGAAAATCTTTTTTGTACAGTTCTTCTGTGTATTCTTGCCACCTCTTCTTAATATCTTCTGTTTCTGTCCTTTATCGAGCCCATCTTTGCATGAAATGTTCCCTTGGAACCTCTAATTTTCATGAAGAGGTCTCTTGTTTTTCCTATTCTGTTGTTTTCCTCTATTTCTTTGCATTGATCGCTGAAGAAGGCTTTCTTATCTCTCCTTGCTATTCTTTGGAACTCTGCATTCAGATGCTTATATCTTTCCTTTACTCCTTTGCTTTTCGCTTCTCTTCTTTTCACAGCTATTTGTAAGGCCTCCTCAGACAGCCATTTTGCTTTTTCGCATTTCTTTTCCATGGGGATGGTCTTGGTCCCTGTCTCCTGTACAATGTCACGAACCTCCGTCCAGAGTTCATCAGGCACTCTATCGATCAGATCTAGTCCCTTAAATCTATTCCTCACTTCCACTGTATAATCATAAGGGATTTGATTTAGATCATATCTGAATGGTCTAGTGGTTTTCCCTCCTTTCTTCAGTTTAAGTCTGAATTTGGCAATAAGAAGTTCATGATCTGAGCCACAGTCAGCTCCTGGTCTTGTTTTTGCTGACTGTATACAGCTTCTCCATCTTTGGCTGCAAAGAATATAATCAATCTGATTTCGGTGTTGACCATCTGGTGATGTCCATGTGTAGAGTCTTCTCTTGTGTTGTTTGAAGAGGGTGTTTGCTATGACCAGTGTGTTCTCTTGACAAAACTCTATTAGCCTTTGCCCTGCTTCATTCCGTACTCCAAGGCCAAATTTGCCTGTTACTCCAGGTGTTTCTTGACTTCCTACTTTTGCATTCCAGTCCCCTATAATGAAAAGGACATCTTTTTTGGGTGTTAGTTCTAAAAGGTCTTGGAGGTCTTCATAGAACCGTTCAACTTTGGCTTCTTCAGCGTTACTGGTTGGGGCATAGGCCTGGATTACTATAATATTGAATGGTTTGCCTTGGAAACGAATAGCAATCATTCTGTCGTTTTTAAAATTGCATCCAAGTACTGCATTTCGGACTCTTTTGTTGACCATGATGGCTATTCCATTTCTTCTAAGGGATTCCTGCCCACAGTAGTCGATATAATGGTCATCTGAGTTAAATTCACCCATTCCAGTCCATTTTAATTCACTGATTCCTAGAATGTCTATGTTCACTCTTGCCATCTCCTGTTTGACCGCTTCCAATTTGCCTTGATTCATGGACCTAACATTCCAGGTTCCTATGCAATACTGCTCTTTACAGCACCGGACCTTGCTTCTATCACTGGTCACATCCACAATTGGGTATTGGTTTTGCTTTTGCTCCATCCCTCTATTCCTTCTAGAGTTACTTGTCCACTGATCTCCAGTAGCATATTGTGCACCTACCGACCTGGGGAATTCCTCATTTTGTAACCTATCATTTTGCCCTTTGTTACTGTTCATGGGGTTCTCAAGGCAAGTATACTGAAGTGGTTTGCCATTCCCTTCTCCAGTGGACCACATTCGGCTGTGGTCCATGTGTCAGAGCGACTAGTTTCCTGTGATTATGATTTCAGTGTATCTGCCCTCTGATGCCCCCTCGCAATACCTACCGTCTTAATTGGGTTTCTCTTACCTTGGTCGTGGAAAATCTCTTCACAGCCGCTCCAGTAAAGTGCAGCCGCTGTTCCTTACCTTGGATGAGGGGTATCTCCTCAAGGCCGCCCCTCCCGACCTTGAACGTGGAGTGGCTCCTCTTGGCCCTCCTGCGCCCGCGCAGCCACCACCTATGGGACGTGGGGTAGCTCCTCTCGGCCCCCGACCCTGGCCTCAGGCGTGGGGTAGCTCCTTTCGCCCGTGCCTCTTTGCCTGGTCGGTTGCACCATCTCCCGCGTCTGCACCGCTGGGGCCGGCGTCTCTCGCGTCTGCGCCGCACTGCACTCATATTTTTGGCAATAATATCCCTAATATCCCTATTGTGATTTTTGCAATCACAATCCCTAAACTCCTTCACTTTATTATCTAAAGGGGGAGACAAACATTTATCATTTTAAAAAATAAATATATTTATCCTCATTCAATAAGTATTTCTTAAACTCATGTTTTGACTAGAAGCTGGGTGAAAATGGTGAGCAAAATATTTATGACCAATAGTGGCATAGAGTCTAATGAGGAAGACAAACATTAAACAAAGGCACCAATTCTAATGAATATAAAGGAAACTAACAGAGTTCTATAAAATAGAATAACAAATTTTGAGGGGAAATGAAATTTCAATAGAAAAATGAAATATGAGTGGTTGTTAGACATATGATGTGTTTAGCAAAGAACAGTCTGAGAAGATTGGAAAGGTTTATGCAAAGGCCCTAAGCAGAAATCATTTGCTAGTTTACAGTAATAATACCCAGAGAGATTATTTTGATTTGAGGTGGTCAGCAACCAGATTATAACTGATATAATAAATTACTTAAGAATATGGAATTCCTTCAGAATTACTAAAGAATATATTTATCAGAGTTTTACAGTTAATTTATTAATGTACTGCTTCACAAAGCATCTCACATGGATCATTGTTTCCATTTTAAAAGATGTCATAGCCCAATGTATGCAAAATTCCAGCTTATATAAATTAAGGTGTTTTCTTTACTGCAGGACTTCTCACACAGCTCGGTACAAGTATTCATACAAAGGGTTGGTTTCTGTATGATATTAAGAAAATCATAAGGAAGAGAAAATACACTTACAGTCCATACTACAATTATTGACACCATAAGTTTATGTTGTCCATCTACAAGATTACTTGTCAGTACCTATGTCAATATGTCTTATATGATACAAAATGTTATAGATGATATTCCCATTACTAACACTAGATATCAAAAATGAAAATTTAATATGAAAGAAAATTGTATCTATTTACAGGTATAATGATTAATGCATTTGTTGTAACCCTTTAATATATACAGCTTATATTTCTCAAAAAAGTAGCCATATGATTGCTTTATGGTTACCTAGTATAACTGATACAACTGCTTCATGGTAGCCTAGCCTGTACACTAGTGAATAAATTGTCATAGAATTTTTATGACATACAATATACAGCCCTAGTCATAATACAGTACTGAAAACTTACAGTTACATTAATAAAAAAACTTCCCTGAGATGATAGGCTGATAAACAGTTTCTTAAACCATAGAGAGAGTGTGAAAGAGGCATATTGTTTGGTAACGTAATTCTTTGAAAGCAAAATTATAAAACGGTAATAAAAACTAACACATTATTAATTTTATATTCAATATCACTTGCCTTAAACCTATGTAAGGTTAGACTACTATATAATGCATTTTTTACATTCTTGACATACATTTTCTTAATATTTTTAATTTCTAAGCTATATGTTTCACCTGCAAGTTTTTTTCAAATTGCCACAAATCTTCAAAATATTTTCCAATATATCTGTTGAAAAAAATCTGCATATAAGTGGACCTGTGGTCTTCAATCCCATGTGTCCTAGTGTCAACTCTATACCATATAATAACATGAAAATCAAATAATATTCAGTTCAGTTCAGTCACTCAGTCGTGTCCGACTCTCCGCGACCCCATGAATCACAGCACGTCAGGCCTCCCTCTCCATCACTAACTCCCGGAGTTCACTCAAACTCATGTCCATCGAGTCGGTGATGCCATCCAGCCATCTCATTCTCTGTCGTCCCCTTCTCCTCCCTCCCCCAACCTTTCCTAGCATCAGAGTCTTTTCCAATGAGTCAACTCGTCGCATGAGGTGGCCAAAGTATTGCAGTTTCAGCTTTAGCATCAGTCCTTCCAATGAACACCTAGGATTGATCTCCTTTAGAATGGACTGGTTGGATCTCCTTGCAGTACAAGGGACTCTCAAGAGTCTTCTCCAACACCACAGTTCAAAAGAATCAATTCTTCGGCGATCAGCTTTCTTCACACCTCATCTTTCATATCTTGTACAAATCTATATAATTAGATAATTCCTGAAGAGTGGGGACTATAGTTAACAATATAGTATTGGATACTTGAAATTTGCTAAGAGGGTAGCTCTTACGTGTTGCCATCACCAAAAAAAAATGTAAAAGAAAGGAATCAAGCAAGAAGGAAATAAAATAATATATGAGTTGATGGATATGTGAATAGCTCAATTGTGGTGAAAATTTCCCAATGCATACATATATCAAACATCAGTTGTACATTGTTAATTGGCTATACCCCAATACAAAATAAAAAGTTTCTTTAAAAAATCAAGTTGTAACCTTTTAATATGTACAGTTTCTGTTTGTCAATTATATCTCAGTAATAAAACTGGGGGGAAAGAACAGATATCTGATATTTAGAAGACATATTATCACCAGAAGAGTTATTTTCTAGCTTCATTTTATTTCATCAAAAACTAGGTCTAATACTAAATTTTATGCATGCCAAAAAGTCAGAAGATATGGAAATTTTACTAGTTGAGTCTTTATCTTATTTTATTTCAACAGAGTTAACTTTCAGAGCTAAAAATTTTTTAAGCAGTTCCTACTATAAAATGACCCAGTTGCCACTGAATAAAAGTTTTGTTAGCCTGATGTGAAGGTTGGCTGAAGGGGAGCTGAATAGATTCAGGAGGAGATTCAACATTGTCATCAAAAGATATGAGCACCACACCACAACTGCATACAAGGAATTCTGCTAAAAACAAAATAAACGCTCACCACCAAGACCAACTTTTCAGAGCAAGTCAGGGGAGCACTTATGAAATAAAAGACAAAGAACTGAGCCCATTCTGGTCAACCAGGCTTCATCAAAGGCCAGATGAGAGAAGAGACAGAAGCCAGCCAAGTGGAAATGCCTGTCTAGATAACAGTAAATGAAAGAACCCACTAAAATTAACTATGATCAAAAGGTGGTTCTCACAGGCCAACCCTCCAAGTGATTGAAATGCAAATGCTTCCTATGAATGCAGTTTTTTTCCAAACAGAGAGAAAATCCAAAATGAAACTTGTTTCATGATATCACCATTTTTAGAGATGAAAGTGACCCTGAAACTCATTTCAGCTTAAGGAGAAATTTCTTAAAACCCTACTCAGTTCAGTTCAGTCGCTCAGTCGTGTCCAACTCTTTGCAACCCCATGAATCACAGCACGCCAGGCCTCCCTGTCCATCACCAACTCCCGGAGTTCACTCAAACTCATGTCCATCAAGTCGGTGATGCCATCCATCCATCTCATTCTCTGTCATCCCCTTCTCCTCCTGCCTCCAATCCCTCCCAGCATCAGTCTTTTCCAGTGAGTTGCCTAGATTTAGCGGAAACATTTGAAAAGAAAAAGTCACAAGGATAGTAACTGCTCTTTTTCTAATAGTAAAATATGAACAAATACAAGCAATAATAATAATCATAACAAAGAAACCCTTCCTGGGATGAAGAACCACATTACAACCATACAATTATCCAGAGCCAGACTCCTCACTGAAGTTAGGTGTGGACAATGAAACAATTTGGGCTTCTGTGGTGACTCCGTGGTAAAGAATCAACCCGTCAATGAAGGAGACAAAGGTTCAACCCCTGGCTTGGGAAGATCCCCTGAAGAAGGAAATGGCAATCCACTTCAGTGTTTTTGCCTGGGAAATCCCGTGGACAGAGGAGCCTGGTGGGCTACAGTCCATGGGGTCGCAAAGAGTCAGACACGACTTAGCAACAACAATGAAACAACTCAAAGACTAGTCAGTTTTGAAGGAAAGATTTTACGCGTACTTTGAAATTAAAATAAGCAAAACCATGGAGTAAAACAAATTTTTGTAAAGTTCTTCATTTCATAGCTGTTGATATAAAGAGAATTATTCTTATTTTGCTGGACACTTTATCAAGAAAAGACTAGAAAGTATATGAAGCTCTAGTAGCTATAATCTGAGAAGGCAATGGCAACCCACTCCAGTACTCTTGCCTGGAAAATCCCATGGACGGAGGAGCCTGGTAGGCTGCAGTCCATGGGGTCGCTAAGAGTCGGACATGACTGGAGTGACTTAGCAGCAGCAGCAGTAGCTATACTATCCAATTTCCTTTGAAGCAAAAGGTTAAGAATAATAATAAATAAATAAAAATGAATTGCCTAGAAAACAGTTCAAAAATCATGGCAGATATCAAGAAAAATTTCTTCTGACTACCTGAAGGCACATTTAAGTCTGCCATGTGTTCCCTAGAACACACTATGGCATCTAAATTTTTTGGCCATGTGCATTTACAATCATTTTCAAAACGTCTATGGGATTTATCCTAGCAGCTGGGATTTGAGACCACTTTGAATTTTGCTTTTGTTATTTTCCTGATAAAAGTTAATTTTTTACTGCAGCAACAACTGTCAAGTATGAAACAGAAAGATCAGGTTTAGCCATGATAGAGTTTCTTCACTCAAAATGAAGCATAAACAAAACTCATACCTAACTCACAATATATCCACAGTACTGGTTCACGGGATCACATTCTGTCCCCACCTCCAGAGTAAGAATGCTCGATGAAGCACTAGTGTTTAATTAAGCACAATTTTTAAAAGCTGGATCAGGCCCCACTAGACTTATAAATGCAATATAGTTAGCACCATAAAGTTTGCTCATAATACCTATCCATGAGGTAAAAGCCCTTTTATAGTAGAGTATTAGGTTAGCTAGAATCCAATTTATGAAAAATCCTCCTGTATATTCTCAGTATAGTGCATACTGATATGCAATAATGCATTTCAATTCCATCCTGACACAAAATCTCTTGGGTTCCTTTATGTTCTCTTAAATAAGTATCATAAAACATTAAGAGAAGTGCCCTTCTAGGTCTCTATTCAAATGTTCCTTGATTTGTAGATTTCATTAACAAAATCAAGAAAAAATTTTAACTAGTGTTAACAAGTAGGACAAAGCTGTTAACTTCTGCTTTGCAAAAATCTGCATAATGGCATTTAAAAACAATTTTGTCTAGGAGCCTTGTCAAAAGCAGAAATGATCTCTTCTCAGGACTAGGCCTATTTGATTATCTTTTTAATAAGCAATAAGATGGATATTTCAGCACACCTGGAGACAGAAACCAGTCAAAGGAATATTCTATTCTTCCCTTTACTCCTTCCCCTAAAGCAATGCCTTTAAAAAATTCAATTACAATATACCTCACATTGCGTTTCAGTCCTCTTGTTGAAGAGGAAAAATTCTGAGTAATGTACAATGCTTTTTCCAGTCCCAAATCTGAGTTGGAATGGCCTTTCGGTCTTACAAAGCAGATAGAGAAAGAACTGCCTACAACCTACAACTTCATTTGAGGATCAAATAGGGACTTCTTAAACTTATGTAAACCCGGGGCAAATTCATGTCAATGTATGGCAAAACCAACCAATATAATATTGTAAAATAATTTGCCTCCAATAAAAAATAATTACCTAAAAAAAAAAGAAAGTGAAAAAAAAAAAAAAACAAATAGGGACTTCTTAAAAGGCAGGACTATTCTGATCACTTTATTACATACTCTGAAGCAGAATTAGGAACAGTGATAATAACCAATCATAACCCACTTCCTCACTGAGGCAGTTTCAGGGAAAAAGTCCCCATCAGTTCAGTTCAGTTCAGTCGCTCAGTCGTGTCCAACTCTTAGCGACCCCATAAACCACAGCACTCCAGGCCTCCCTGTCCATCACCAACTCCCGGAGTTCACTCAAACTCATGTCCATCGAGTCGGTGATGCCATCCAGCCACCTCATTCTCTGTCGTCCCCGTCTCCTCCTACCCTCAATCGCTCCCAGCATCAGAACAGCAACTATAAAGAAAGCTGAGTGCCGAAGAATTCATGCTTTTGAACTGTGGTGTTGGAGAAGACTCTTGAGAGTCCCTTGGACTGCAAGGAGATCCAACCAGTCCATTCTAAAGGAGATCAATCCTGGGTGTTCATTGGAAGGTCTGATGCTAAAGCTGAAACTGCAATACTTTGGCCACCTCATGCAACGAGTTGACTCACTGGAAACAACTCTGATGCTGGGAGGGATTGGGGGTGGGAGGAGACAGGGACGACAGAGAATGAGGTGGCTGGATGGCATCACCGACTCGATGGACATGAGTTTGAGTGAAGTCCGGGAGTTGGTGATGGACAGGGAGGCCTGGCATGGTGTGATTCATGGGGTCGCAAAGATTTGGACACAACTGAGCGACTGAACTGAACTGATGCCTAATGTTCCAAAAAACTTTCCCATAGGAATTTAACAAGCATTCAGTTCAGTTCAGTCGCTCAGTTGTGTCCGACTCTCTGCGACCCCATGAATTACAGCACGCCAGGCCTCCCTGTCCATCACCAACTCCCGGAGTTCACTCAAACTCATGTCCACAGAGTCAGTGATGCCATCCAGCCATCTCATTCTCTGTCGTCCCCTTCTCCTCCCGCCCCCAACCCTTCCCAGCATCAGAGTCTTTTCCAGTGAGTCAACTTGTCGCATGAGGTGGCAAAAGTATTGCAGTTTCAGCTTTAGCATCAGTCCTTCCAATGAACACCCAGGATTCATCTCCTTCAGAATAGACTGGTTGGATCTCCTTGCAGTACAAGGGACTCTCAAAAGTCTTCTCCAACACCACAGTTCAAAAGCATCAATTCTTTGGCGATCAGCTTTCTTCACAGTCCAACTCTCACATCCATACATGACCACGGGAAAAACCATAGCCTTGACTAGACAGACCTTGGTTGGCAAAGTAATGTCTCTGCTTTTTAATATGCTATCTAGGCTGGTCATAACTTTCCTTCCAAGGAGTAAGCATCTTTTAATTTCATGGCTGCAATCAGCATCTGCAGTGATTTTGGAGCCCAAAAAAATAAAGTCTGACACTGTTTCCACTGTTTTTCCATCTATGTCCCATGAAGTGATGGGACCAGATGCCATGATCTTTGTCTTCTGAATGTTGAGCTTCAAGCCAACCTTTTCACTCTCCTCTTTCACTTTCATCAAGAGGCTTTTTAGTTCCTCTTCACTTTCTGCCAATAAGGGTGGTGTCATCTGCATATCTGAGGTTATTGATATTTCTTCCAGCAATCTTGATTCCAGCTTGTGCTTCTTCCAGCCCAGCGTTCCTCATGATGTACTCGGCATATAAGTTAAATAAGCAAGGTGACAATATACAACCTTGACGTACTCCTTTTTCTATTTGGAACCAGTCTGTTGTTCCATGTACAGTTCTGACCGCTGCTTCTATTCTATTTGCTATAATATATGTTGTTTTCTGGGAAAAGTACACACAGATAAAAACTTGACAGTATGTCTTGCTTATGGACAATAAATATTTGATCCCATGATGCTGCTTTGTCCTACTTTGATAAATCTAGGAAGATCTAGGGACAATTTAGGACAGGCCCCTAAGAATGATGGTAAAATGAACCACTGAAGAGAAACTAATTTCTACCAGAAAAAAAGCAAGTTTTCACCCAGACATTGATATTTAATTCACCCTCACCAGACAGGAATAAGAGCACATTAAAGAAAATTTTGAACTATAGGAATACATGTTGAATGGAAAGCAGTTTCTTTATTTTGGAGTCCCAGGAAACTGTGACGACTGAGAGAAACTGTTAAACATATTAGTGAACCCTGTATTACAGCAATATGGGATAATATTTCTAATTGCATAATTTCTATTTCTAAAATGCATAACACTTATCAGCATTGTCTACCCACAAAGTATGTATACACACAAGATGCCTACCTAACTCTATCCAACACAAAAAGTATTTCTTTTAAGTACTTTAAAATAGTTTTGTGGCTTTATCTTTTACACTGTAAAAACTCTAAACAGTTTATGCTATTCATTCACAAATGTTATATCTCATAAAATTGCCATCAGAATGAAGTATATACTATTGCATACATAGTATGCCATTGTGTGCATAGTAGATATAGAGCCTAAGAAAAAATTTCTTAGGATCACACAGTAGGTTCAAAACTTGAAATGGATATTTCTGTGTCCAAATCTTATGCCCTTCTATTATTACCTTATTTACATGCAGTTAAATGAGACATGATACTAGAAATATTATGATTTATATAAGATATATGCTTTATAAACATTTGAGCTACAGGATACAATTCCTATTTTCAAGTATCACACATCTTGTTCCCAGGTGACTCAGGTGATAAAGAATTTGCCTGCAGTGCAGGAGACACAGGAGATGTGGGTTTGATGACTAGGTCAAGAAGTTCCTCTGGAGGAGGAAATGGCAACCCACTCCAATATTCTTGGAATATCCCATGGCAAAGCCTGGTGGGTACAGTCCATAGGGTTGGATATGACTGAGTACGCATGCACATACAGTAGTCAAACAGTTAAAAAATATTGAGTACATACTACATGCCAGGCAATATTTTAGGCCATAACAATGAACATTTAGAATCCCTTTTCTTAGGGATTTTTGCTATCTGATTTTAAATTATACCACAAAGCTTCAATAACCAAAACAGACAAATTTTATAATGCTGGCATAAAAAAGACACACAAATCAATGGAACAGAATAGAGAGCCAGAGATAAACCCACATGCATATATAGTCAATATATGACAAAGGAGGCAAGAACATACAATACAGAAAAGATAGCTTCTTTAATATATAGTGTTGGGAAAACTGGACAGCTACATGCATAAGAATCAAACTGGACTACTTTCTAACACCATATACAAAAATAAATTCAACATAAAGACTTATTATAAGACCTAAAATAATAAAATTCCTACAGGAAAATATACCCAGTATGATCTCTGGCATTGGTCTTAATAATATTTAATTTGTCTCCTAAGGAGAAGGGGACGACAGAGAATGAGATGGCTGGATGGTGTCACCGACTCAACAGATATGAGTTTGGGTGAACGCCGGGAGTTGGTGATAGACAGGGAGGCCTGGCGTGCTGTTATTCATGGGGTCACAAAGAGTCGGACATGACTGAGCGACTGAACTGAACTGAACTGAACTGAACTGAAAGCAAAGGAAAAAAACAGCAAAAAATGTTTAAGTGGACTACAACAAACCAAAAAGCTTTTGTACAGTGAAAGAAACCATCAACTAAACAAAAAAGCAGCCTACTAAATATTGAAGTTATTTGCAAACAATATACCCAATAATGGAGAAGGCAATGGCAACCTACTCCAGTACTCTTGCCTGGAAAATCCCATGGACAGAGGAGCCTGGTAGGCTGCAGTCCATGGGGTCGCAAAGACTTTGACATGGCTCAGCGACTTCACTTTCACTTTTCACTTTCGCGCATTGAAGGAAATGGAAACCCACTCCAATATTCTTGCCTGGAGAATCCCAGGGACGGCAGAGCCTGGTGGGCTGCCGTCTATGGGGTTGCACAGAGTTGGACACAACTGAAGTGACTTAGCAGCAGCAGCATACCCAATAAGGGATTAATATCCAAAATATACAAAGCACTCATAAACGTTAACATCAAAACAATTCAATTTTATAACAGGCAAAGAGCCTGAATAGACATTTTTCAAAAAAAGACATACAGGTGACAAATAGAGACATGAAAATATGCTCAATCAAAACCACAATAAGATATCACCTCACACCTGTCAGAATGGCTGTAATCAAAAAAACAACAAACAACTAGTGTTGACAAATATGTGGCTAAAAGGGAACACTTTTATGCATTTGCTGGCATTACAAATTGGTGCAGTCACTATGGAAAACAGTATGGTGGTTTCTCAAAAAATTAAAAATAGAATTATGATTTGATCTACCAATTCCACTTCCTGATATCTACCCAAAGAAAACAAAAAACACTAATTTTAAAAGACATGAACACCAGTGTTCATAACAGCATTTTATAACCGCCAAGACATGGAAGTAACCTAAGCATTGCTTATTGAATGGATAGGGACGATGTGTGTGTGTGTGTGTGTTTATGCACAGATTGGAAGAGAAGAAACTATATGCACCTCAATGTTCACAGCAGCACCATTACAATAGGTAAGACATGCAAACAACCTAAATGTCCAAGATGACTCGATAAAGACAAAATAGTTCATATATACAATAAAATACTGTAAAAGTGAAAGTTGCTCAGTGATATCTGACTTTTTGCAACCCTATGGACTATACAGTCCAAGGAATTCTCTAGGCCAGAATACTGGAGTGGAGAGCCTTTCCATTCTCCAGGGGATCTTCCCAACCCAGAGATTGAACCCAGGTCTTCCACACTGTGGGCAGATTCTTCACCAGCTGAGCACAAGGAAGCCCAAGAATCATGGAGCCTATCCCTTCTCCAGTGGATCTTTCTGATCCAGGAATCAAACCAGGGTCTCCTGTATTGCAGGCTGATTCTTTACCTGCTGAGCTATGTAACTCAACCATAAAAAAGAATGAAATAAGGCCATTCATAGCAATATGATTAGACCTAGAGATTATCATACTAGGTAAAGTAAGCCAGAGAGAGAAAGACAAATATCATGTAATATCACTTACATGTGAAATCTTCAAAACAAAAAAGGATAAAAATGAACTTATGTACAAAACAGAAATAAATCCAAACAGATATAGAAAATGAACTAATGGTTACCTGCCGGGAGCCAGCGAGGGAAATCCTACCTGTGGCAAAGGTCAACTGGGGAAGAGGCCTGACAGGCAAAGGCTAATCAGGGCTCGAGGAACCCCCTGGACTTACCTGAGCATCTACCCCAAAGAAAACTGGAGTCTGACTGCTTTACTATCTTACGCCTCTTACCAAGTCCTCTAATACTTACAGGGGCTTCCCCCCAACCACCTTTCTCTGAAAACATTAATTCAGAGCTGTAGTTTAAAAGTTCTCCTCGGCTTAATAGGAGTGTTCCAATCCAAGCCCCTCTGATAGCTTTCTAACTTGCATGACAAGTTTGTCCGGGCTCCTACAACTATGAGTGTGACTGTTTATAGCCTCCCAGCCATGCAAGGACAGAAAGTCTAATATTCTAAAATACAGGAATCTGTTGAAGAAGTTAAAATCATTAGAATAGTACTAGAAAAGATTTCATTGTTGAATCAATGCTTGCTGCAGTTTCCTCTATTGTATCCTTGGAAATATATTAATCCTTTGATTTAACCACATCAGATCTTAAGTTAATAAATTCCTTTCTTGCAGCTCACTACACCGGTGCCTTATAGGAATGTAACTTTGTTATGTGTCTACCACCTAACTTTAGGAAAGTCACCTTAAAAGAAAAGTCTTTTACTTGCTAACTAACCTATTGTCAGGAGAGAGGGCCATAAAACTGTTAGCAGGCCCCCTGGCCAGAAGATGATGTAAATCACCCAAAACTTTTATCACACAAAAATAAGCCCTGATCCTGATAAGGGTCAAGACTGCTGACCCCGCGTGATTTTGGTGTGAATCTATACCTCCCTTTCTCTGTTTCTTATGCGCATAACTTAGGGTATAAAAGCAGCACTGGAAAATAAAGTTTTGGGCCTTGCTCACTGAAGCTTGGTCTCCCCGTGTCGTTCTTTCTCTTTTTCCATCCTTTTCTCTATTCTCCTTTTTCTGGTTGAGATCCTTGGAGCACTGGGCCCTCTGAGTTTACTTATCTGCCTGGGCTTCTAAGACCCACTCGAGGGGGTGCCCTGGTGGGGTGCCTCAAGTGATTCGAGAGGGCGCCTGCGGCCTACGTAAACAGAGCAAGCCCCGTGCTGGGGTTTTATTGGTTTCCAGCGTAAACCAAGGAATCATCAGCCCCTGTCTCTCTCTCTCTTTCTCTCTCTCTGACGCCGACGCCGTTCATCCCGAGGATACCCTGGGTCATATCGGGGCTGGACCCCGATAGTTACCAAAGGGGAAATGTGGAGGGGGAGCTGATAAATGAGGAGTTTGGGTTAACATATTCACAATACCTATATATAAAATAGATAACCAATAAGGACCTACTGAAGAGTACAGGGAGCTATCTATACTCAATGTTTTGTAACAATCTATAAAGGAAAAGCGGAGAAGGCAATGGCAAGCCACTCCAGTACTATTGCCTAGAAAATCCCATGGATGGAGGAGCCTGGTAGGCTGCGGTCCGTGGGGTCGCTGGGGGTCGGACACGACTGAGCGACTTCACTTTCACTTTTCACTTTCCACTTTCACACATTGGAGAAGGAAATGGCAACCCACTCCAGTGTTCTTGCCTGGAGAATCCCAGGGACGGGGGAGCCTGGTGGGCTTCCGTCTATGGGGTCGCACAGAGTCGGATACGACTGAAGTGACTTAGCATAAGGGAAAAGAATCTGAAAAAGAATATATATATTGTAAAAAGAATATGTATATTGTAAAGATATGGAAGCAACCTAAGTGTTGCATTTTGAATGGATAAGAAAAATGTATATGTGCATATGTACACACACACACAATGGAAAAGAAACTATATTCACCTCAATGTTCACAGAAGGACTATTTACAACAGCCAAGACATGGGAAAAAAAACATGAATAGCACCAAATAGCACTTTGCTATACACCTGAAACAAACACAAGATTGTAGATCAACTACACTTCAAATTTTAAAAAGAACTGTGAGAAATTTCTGTTCTTTATTTTTTAAAAAGAAATTAGGATATTGGTGAATGCTAGGATTCTTTGGCACTGGCTTTTTTCACATACAATGTGAAGTCTTTGGAAGGTTTTCAGCAGAATGGTTACAGGAGGCTATTGCAGAAGTCAGTGCAAAATTTATGGCTTTTCAGACTGGCTGTGGCAAGGTTAAAAAAGAGAAGAGGTCAGATTTTGAATATAGTTATTTTAGAGAATGGGGGGATAGCTTATTAACAACATACTGGATGCAAATATAAAAGAACGAAAAGAACCAAGAATGATTTCTTGATTTTCTTTCTTTTTTCTTTTGATTGAGCAATTTGTATAATCTGATATAAAATGGCTTGTAAGAAATTAGATTTGGGATTGAGGTGAGAGATGAGAGCGTCTCTACTTTTATTTAGATACATTAAGTTTGAAATACCTATTAGATCTCCAAATGAGGATGTCAGATAAGATGCTGGATGTGTAGCTGTGGACTCAGGAAAGTAACTCAGTGTAGAGATACAGATTTGAGATTATCAGTGAATAGATGGAATCCAAAATTCAGAAATGTCATTGTCTGACACTTCCAAGGAACTAGAGAGAAAATGTTTGAACACAAACATATCTTATAGTGGCTATGTATAAAAGATGCAAAATTTTACATAGTTTTCTTTTACTTTTACAGAGAGCTGTATTTTGGAAAGCAACAATAGAATCATGTGTGTGTGCGTACATGCATGCTAAGTTGCTTCAGTCGTGTCCGACTCTTTGCAACCCTATGGACTGTAGTCCACCAGGCACCTCTGTCAATGGGGATTCTCCAGGCAAGAATACTGAAGTACGTTGCATGCCCTCCTCCAGAGATTCTTCCAGACCCAGGGATCAAACCCACATCTTTTATGTCTCCTGCACTGGCAGGCGGGTTCTTTACCACTAGCGCCACCTGGGAAGCCCAATAGAATCATACAATGAATTTACATCAGGATATGGATATAATTTTTTGTTCTCAAATAATGCAAACATGATGCTTTTGGCTATAATAGTAAGATACAATAGTTTCTCTGTAAATCTTCTTAAATGGGGATAGATGGCACTCTTTGGGTACATGATGTATTTTCTGATTTTAGCTCTTAGAAAAACTAAAACCCATGGCTCAAAATTTAAAGTGATTCAAAGAGAAAATCAAGTTTCCTTTATATTATCCACTAAAGCCTAAAAATATTAGGTGCCAATTGAACTAAATCTAATCATAGTCAAAGGATTATTTGAGCTTCAAAACGTTTATTCTAATTTGGAAACTTGATTATAAAAGTGCTCCATCAAATAAAATGTTTCAGATTTAATTCTTAGTTCAAAACAACCCACAGTCCACATATATATTTCTAATTTTTTATTGAATGCATGAATAAAAGTTAATCTTCAGTATCTGACATTTTTCTTAAAAAAACAAAAGCATCAGAATATTTTCAGAGTATCTCTCTAGCTTGAATTCAATAAAGCACAAAAATGTTCCCCAACTTTTGGGCTATTTTGGTAATTTCAGTTGGTTTTTTCCCAGTGTCCTGGGCTTATACTTCATATTATTGCCAGGTTTCACTTGAATTATTTGAGAAATAGCATGATTTTGCCTTTGTTTTTTTGCTGCTGCTGCTGCTGCTGCTGCTAAGTCACTTCAGTCGTGTCCAACTCTGTGCAACCCCATAGACGGTAGCCCACCAGGCTCCACCGTCCCTGGGATTCCCCAGGCAAGAACACTGGAGTGGGCTGCCATTTCCTTCTCCAATGCATGAAAGTGAAAAGTGAAAGTGAAGTCGCTCAGTCGTATCCGACTCTTAGTGACCCCATGGACTACAGCCTACCAGGCTCCTCCACCCATGGGATTTTCCAGGCAAGAGTACTGGAGTGGGTTGCCATTGCCTTCTCCGGTTTCTTTGATAGGAATTGTTTAATCCTTAAAGTCTCATAGGAAGATAAAGCAAAGCAAAAGCCTTTGCACATTTAGTGCACCCACTAAAATGGGGAGGAAGACAGACAGCTTACTATATTTCAGGTATTGTAGACTTTTTTCTTCAAGGACTAAAGAGTTTCTTTTACCTGAGTTAACAGATCAACCAAGAAGCTAGTCAAGTAACTGATCTTAATGATTTGTCTTAAAGAGACAAATTTTTAAAATAAGAAGTTGGTCAATACAATCATTGTTTAGGAAAACAAGAGCATTACCAAAGTTCTAGGTAAAATGAAAATGAAAATGATGTAAATTTTACCCATATTAAAAACAAGTATTGAAAAATATGAACTTCTTCCTATGGAGTTTAAATTGTGCTATTAATAATTTCTAATAACCTTCTTCTTGGTGCATAAATATATTATCTTTAATTAAAATCCCAGTTGGGGGTCTTTACAGCACTACTGATCTCTTTTCTAGTGACTGTTAAAGAATCATATCTGGAGTGGAATCAAGAATATTGGATCACATAAACAACTTCCAAACTCCCCACGCACCAGCATATAAACAAATGCTGCCTGGAACATCACAATCAAGAGCAAATTGATTAGTATCAGCCTCTCAGTCAAAAAGCTTACATGTGGCTCTCACCGTTTCTCCAACCAAGGGAAAAAATGAATTCATTATAACATGATATCTAAAGCCATCTCTCACCATTAAATCAAATACACTGTAAACAGGAAACAGTTTTAAGGACATTATCCTCAGCATAGTCATCACAACTCTCCTAGAAATATACCATAAATCTCCACTGCTGCAGATGCTGCTAAGTCGCTTCAGTCGTGTCCAACTCTGTGCGACCCCATAGACAGCAGCCCACCAGGCTCCCCCGTCCCTGGGATTCTCCAGGCAAGAGCACTGGAGTAGGTCCCTCACAAATCCCCTATGTGTACTTTGTATCAAACTGTACAAGTCTTTGTTTCCACAGTCTATGCCTTTGTCTGCCATCAAATTCCATTCAGCGTCTATCTTCCAAATATTACACATACCAAGGCCTATTTCTTAGGATACTTCTTCCTTATAAATATCAATGACTTTCTTATATGTTTTACTTTGAGCAAGGGCTCAGACACACAATTATACACCACACCTTTGAATTTCCACTACACTGTCTCACTTCTGCAGAGCACTAACCACATCCCAATTAGGTAGTTATTCTGTGTTTATTCTATCCATTCTGAGGAAGCAAGAAGCTTCTTAAAACCTAGCTCAATGCCTTACTCAGAAGGTGAAGTAATAGTTCAGGATACACTGGAACAGAAGTCAGAAGACTTGAGCTTGAAACTCATGTGCCAGCAGCATAACTTTTTTCTCTAAATTTCCCTTTATTTGTCTGTAAAATGAATGTATCATAAATTACAATGTTGTATGATTATGAGGCTTAAATTGGTGATTATGAGAAATCTTCTACAGCATAAGCCAGATAGAAATATATTTCTCATCATATAGAATGTACTTTTTTTATGGTAAATGTCCAAAAGACATTTTATAATCTTATCAAACTGAGGAAAGTAAGACATGAAATATTATAAAACAACAATAAATATATAGCAAGTCCACATCCAATTGAAGATCAGGCAAGTAGAAAAAAGACCTCCAAGATACATAAGTTGACTGATGTCAATCAACTAAATGCTCCTATATCCATTTGCCCATTCTATTTGGTTGTCATAATGGTATAAAAGGACACACCAGGGTTGGAAAGGTTAGAAATCATTCTCCTAACAGGGTGGAGTTCAACTAAATTAGCTCCAGTCCCTAGAAATTGAGATAGCAGGCTGCCTTTATTGCTCTGCAGTTCACTTGTCATCAACAAGGAAGGTCCCATCTACCTAATACGGGCAGAATAGATAGATGGAAAATGCAGTGTTATTATAAAGGTGGAAATATGAGTTACAGAGGAGATGATGCTTGAAAGTCTATTACCAAAAAAAGAACTGAAGAAAACATGAACTCAGAGGAATGTTTACACAGAACAAATGCCTTGATATTTACTATTTGTTGTTGTTGTTTAGTCACTAAGTCATATCCAACTTTTTTGAGAACACCATGCACTGTAACTCACCAGGCTCCTCTGACCATGGGATTTCCCAGACAAGAAAGAGTGGGTTGTCATTTCCTTCACCAGGGGATATTCCTGACCCAGGGATTAAACCTGCAACTCCTACTGCATCTCCTGCATTGCAGGAGGATTCTTTACCACTGAGTCACCAGGGAAGTCCCATTTACTGCCTTGTCTAGAAAATCCTATGGACAGAGGAGCCTGGCAGGCTCCAGTAAATGGGGTTGCAAGAGTTGGACACAACAGATCAACTAACACTATATAGTATATATAATAATTAACATTCATAGTTCATAATAATTAATGCTCACAATGATGCAATCACTCAGCTAGAGCCAGATATCATGGAATGTGAAGTCAAGTGGACCTTAGAAATATCACTACATATGTAGCTAGCAGAGGTGATGGAATGACAGTTGAGTTATTTCAAATCCTAAAAGATGTTGCTGATGAAGTGCTACACTCAATATGCCAGCAAATTTGCAAAGCTTAGCAGTGGCCACAGGACTGGAAATGGTCAGTTTTCTTTCCAATCCCAAAGAAGGGCAATGCCAAAGAATATTCAAACTGGTGCACAATTGCACTCATCTCACATGCTAGCGAAGTAATGCTCAAAATTCTCCAAGCTAGGCTTCAATAGTACATGAACCATGAATTTCCAGATGTTCAAGCTGGATTTAGAAAAAGCAGAGAAACCAGTGATCAAATTGCTAACATGCATTGGATCATTGAAAAAGCAAGAAACTTCCAGAAAACCATCTACTTCTACTTCACTGATTACACCAAAGCCTTTGACTGTGTAGATCACAATTAAACTGTGGAAAATTCTTCAACAGATGGTAATACCAAACCACCTGATCTGCCTCTTAAGAAATATATATGCAGGGCAAGAAGCAACAGTTAGAACCAGACATGTAACAACAGACTGGCTCCAAATTAGGCAAGGAGTAGGTCAAGACTGTATATTGTCACCCTGATCAGAATACATCATATGAAATGCCTGGCTGGATGAAGCACATGCTGGGATCAAGATTGCTGGGAGAAATATCAATAACCTCAGATACACAGATGATACTATCCTTATGACAGAAAGTGAAGAGGAACTAAACAGCCCCTTGATGAAGGTGAAACAGGAGAGTGAAAAAGCTGGCTTAAACTCAACATTCAAAAAACTAAGATCATGGCATCCGGTCCCATTTACTTCATGGAAAATAGATGTGGGAACAATAGAAACAGTGACAGACTTTATTTTCTTGGGTACCAAAATCACTGCTGATGGTGACTACAGCCATGAAATTAAAAGATACTTGCTCCTTGGAAGAAAAAGTATGACAAACCTGCTGCTGCTGCTAAGTCACTTCAGTCGTGTCCGACTCTGTGTGACCCCATAGACGGAAGCCCACCAGGCTCCCCCTTCCCTGGGATTCTCCAGGCAAGAACACTGGAGTGGGTTGCCATTTCCTTCTCCATGACAAACCTAGACGTAGACAGTATATTAAAAAACAGAGGTATTACTTTGCCAACAAAGGTCCATCTAGTCAAAGCTGTGGTTTTTCCAATAGTCATGTGTGGATGTGACAGTTGGACTATAAAGAAAGCTGAGCACCAAAGAATTGCTGCTTTGAACTGTGGTGTTGGAGAAGACTCTTGAGAGTCTCTTGGACTGCAAGGAGATCAAACAGTCAATTGTAAAGGAAATCAGTCCTGAATATTCATTGGGAGGACTGATGCTGAAGCTGAAACTCCAATAATTCGGCCTCCTAATGCAAAGAGCCAACTCATTGGAAAAGACCCTGATGCTGGAAAAGATTGAAGGCAGGAGAAGAAGGGGATGACAGAGGATGAGATTATTGGATGGCATCACCGAGTCAATTGGCATGAGTTTGAGCAAGCTCTGGGAGTTGGTGATGGACAGGGAAGCCTGGAGTGCTGCAGTCCATGGGGTTGCAAAGAGTCAGACAAAACTGACTGAACTGAACCTAATATTCATAGTAATGATCCTGAACCATCAATAGTTTTAAGTATGTTTTGTATCCTTTATTTAGGCAGAGATGTTTATAATTCTTGACAGAAATATTTCATACAAAGCAATATAAAAATGAAGAGATTTCTGTGTGTTCATATTCTAGAAAACTCGTGCTTGTGAAAGCAATCATTTGCAACAGTAACAGATAAATGAAATGTTTTACTAATTATATAAAGCATTTTATGTAACACAATGTAAATGTACTAGCATAAATGGTTCAAAAGCTGTTGAGGTTATCAGGAACGATTTCAAAAAGCCAGTAATGCCTACATTTTTCTTGGACTAGTTGGGAATAAGCAGGTGAGGAGATGATATTCCAGGACAAAGAAATATCATTATTAAAGATGTATAAGAATGAACACTTAAGCCATGTTCATGAAATCATAAAGAGACTAAGCTGGAGAAACTGATTTTGAGAGCTAACAATGTAGCCAGAATGTAAAAGGAAACTTAAAAGCCCATGCAGAGAAATTTGGTTCTAACAGAACATGAAATAAGGCCACTGAAACTTTCTAAGCTAGAAAAAAAGTGACAAAAATCATTATTTAAGCAAGCTTGTTTTTCTTTGATTATTGATTTTTTTTATGTTTCATTACTTATTTTTAAGGAAATAGTGAATTTGTAAGATAGTTCAGTTCAGTCTCTCAGTCATGTCTGACTCTCTGCAACCCCATGGACTGCAGCAGGCCAGGTTCCCTGTCCATCAGCAACTCCCAGAATTTACTCAAACTTATGCCCATTGAGTCAGTGATGCCATCTAACCATCTCATCCTCTGTCGTCCCCTTCTCCTTCCACCTTCAATCTTTCCCAGCAACAGGGTCTTTTCCAATGAGTCAGTTCTTTGCATCAGGTGGCTAAAGTACTGGAGTTTCAGCTTCAATATCAGTCCTCCCAATGAATATTCAGGACCGATTCCTTTAGGATGGTCTCGTTGGATCTCCTTGCAATCCAAAAGACTCTCAAGAGTCTTCTCCAACACCACAGTTCAAATCAATTCTTTGGTGCTCAGCTTTCTTTATAGTCCAACTCTCATATCCATACATGACTACTGGAAAAACCATAGCTTTGACTGGATGACCTCTGTTGGCAAAGTAATATCTCCCCTTTTTTATATGCTGTCTAGGTTGGTCATAACTTTCCTTCCAAGGAGAAAGTGTCTTTTAATTTCATGGCTGCAATCACCATCTGCAGTGATTTTGGAGCCCCAAAAAAAAATAGTCTGTCACTGTTTCCATTGTTTCCCCAGCTATTTTCCATGAAGTGATGGGACCAGATGCCATGATCTTTGTTTTCTGAATGTTGAGTAAGCCAACTTTTTGACTCTCCTCTTTCACTTTCATCAAGAGGCTCTTTAGTTCTTCTTCACTTTCTGCCATAAGGGTGGTGTCATCTGCATATCTGAGGTTATTGATATTTCTCTCGGCAATCTTGTTTCTAATTTGTGCTTCATCCAGGCCAGTGTTTCTCATGATGTACTCTGCATATAATTTAAATAAGGAAGGTGACAATATACAGCCTTGACACTCCTTTCCTGATTTGGAACCAGTCTGTTGTTCCATGTTCAGTTCTAACTGTTTCTTCCTGATCTGCATACATATTTCTCAAGAGGCAGATCAGATGGTTTGGTATTCCCATCTCTTGAAGAATTTTCCAGAGTTTGTTGTGGTCTACACAGTCAGAGGCTTTGGCATAGTCAATAAAGCAGAAGTAGATTTTTTTCTGGAACTCTCTTGCTTTTTCAGTGATCCAACGGATGTTGGCAATTTGATCTCTGGTTCTTCTACCTTTTTCTTAAATCCAGTTTAAACATCTGAAAAGTTTTGATTCACGTATTGTTGAAGCCTAGCTTGGAGAATTTTGAGCATTACTTTAGCATGTGAGATGAGTGCAATTGTACTGTAGTTTGAGCATACTTTGGCACTGCCTTTTTGGGAGACTGGAATGAAGACTGACTTTTTCCAGTCTTGTGGCCACTGCTGATTTCTCCAAATTTGCTGGCATATTGAGCACAGCACTTTCACAGCATCATCTGTTAGGATTTGAAATAGCTCAACTGGAATTCTGTCACCTCCACTAGCTTTGTTCGTAGTGATGCTTCCCAAGGCCCAGTTGATTTCACTTTCCAGGGTGTCTGGCTATAGGTTAGTTATCACACCATCATGATTATTTGGGTCGTGAAGTTCTTTTTTATATAGTTCTTCTGCGTAAGATAGGCCACAGGGAAATTATATAAGTTCTTGGTGTCATTCAATCTTCAAGTTCTGAGACATGACTGGAAAATGATTTTCCCTTCCTTCCTTCCTTTTGATATCAGCCAATCCCTGAAGCATCCTTACATAAAGAGTTGTATCACCTGCTGCTGCTAAGTCACTTCAGTCGTGTCCGACTCTGTGCGACCCCATAGACAGCAGCCCAGACAGCAATAAATTAACAAAAGTTTATTATTAAGAAAAAATTTTGAGTTATTATTAGCATGAGCAAAATTATTGCTTCTCAATATTTGAGAAATGCAAGGAGAAATTTGAATTTCTATGAATTATTTTATTGGTTATAGTTTTTTTTATCATAACACTGTTCTGAGACTAAATTTTAATACTTTTTGAGTATTACATAATAGTACTTAAATACCAACTTCCAGAATAAAGACTAGCATATCACATTAAACTTTGGTAAGCCTCCTAGAAATAATCCTCACAGACAATCATTCTATAAAGAAAGGAAAATAGCTTTATTTAAGATATAATGACAAAGATATGTTTTATCTGTAGGTCAAAAAAGCAAAATTTAATAAACAGTAGTGATGAACTACCATTCATCAATATGAATGGTATGAAAAGGCAAAAAGATATGACACTAAAAGAAGAAATCCCCAGATTGGAAGGTGCCAATATGCTACTGGAGAAGAGAAGAGAAATAGCTCCAGAAGGAATGAAGAGGTTGAGCGAAAGCAGAAAAATTGCCCAGTTGTGGATGTGACTGGTGGTGAAAGTAAAGTCCAATGCTGTAATGAACAGTATTGCATAGGTACCTGGAATGTTGTCGATGAATCAAGGTAAACTAGTAAGTGGTCAAACAAGAGATGGCAAGAGTGAACACTGACATTTTAGGAATCGGTGAACTAAAATTGACCATAATGGGCGAAGTTAACTCACATGACTATTATATCTACTATTGTGGGCAAGAATCCCTTAGAAGAAATGGAGTAGCCCTCATAGTCAACAAAAGAGAAATGCAGTACTTGGGTGCAATCTCAAAAATGACAGAATGATCTCTGTTCGTTTCCAAGGCAAACCATTCAATATCACAGAAATCCAAGTCTATGCCCCAACCACTAATGCTGAAGAACCTGAAACTGAATGGTTCTATCAATCCTGGGTGTTCATTGGAAGGACTGATGCTAAAGCTGAAACTCCAATACTTTGGCCACCTCATGCGAAGAGTTGACTCACTGGAAAAGACACTGATGCTGGGAAAGGTTGGGGGCGGGAGGAGAAGGGGACGACAGAGAATGAGATGGCTGGATGGCATCACCGACTCTATGGACATGAGTTTAGTGAACTCCGGGAGTTGGTGATGGACAGGGAGGCCTGGCGTGCTGTGATTCATGGGGTGGCAAAGAGTCGGACACGACTGAGCGACTGAACTGAACTGAACTTAACTGATGGAGACCTACAAGATATTCTAGAACTAACACCAAAAAAAGATGTCCTTTTTAATCACAGGGGACTGGGATGCAAAAATAGGAAGTCAAGAGATACCTGGAGTAACAGGCAAGTTTGGCCTTGGAATACAAAATGAAGCGGGGCAAAGGCTAACAGAGTGTTTTTAAGAGAACACACTGGTCATAACAAACAGCCTCCTCCAACAACACAAGACATGACTTTACACTAGGACATCACCAGATGATCAATACCGATATCAGATTGACTATATTCTCTGCAGCTGAAGATGGAGAAGCTCTATCTTCTCTATAGAGAAGCCAGGGAAAAAAAGACCCAAAGCTAACTATGATTCAGATCATCAGTTCCCTTATTTCAAAATTCAGACTTAAATTTTAAAAAGTAGGGAAAACCACTAGGCCATACAGGTATAACCTAACTCAAATCCCTTACAATTATACAGTGAAGGTGACAAATAGATTCAACGGATTAGATCTGATAGACAGAGTACCTGATGAACTATGGACAGAGGTAACATTGTACAGGAGGCAGTGATCAAAACCATCCCCAAGAAGAGAAATGCAAAAAGGGAAAATGGTTATCTGAGGAACAGCTGAGAAAAAAAGAAGAGACATGAAAGGCAAAGTAGAAAATGAAAGATATACCCATTTGAATGCAGAGTTCCAAAGAATAGCAAGGAGAGATAAGAAAGCCTCACTAACTGATCAATGCAAAGATATAGATAAAAACAATATAATGGGAAGACTAGAGATCTCTTCAAGAAACTTAGAGATAACAAGGGAATATTTCAAGCAAAAATGGGCACGATAAAGGACAAAAACAGTATGGACCTAACAGAAGCAGAAGATATTAAGAAGAGGTGGCAAGAATACACAGAAGAACTGTACAAAAAAAGATTTTAATGACCCAGATAACCATGAAGGTGTGATCACTCACCTAGAGACAGACATCTTGGAGTACGAAGTCAAGTGGGCCTTAGGAAGCATCACTACGAACAAAGCTAGTGGAGGTGATGGAATTCTAGCTGAGCTTTTTCAAATCCTAAAAGACGATGCCATGAAAGTGCTACACTGAATATTCCAGCAAACTTGGAAAACTTAGCAGTGGCCACAGGACTGGAAAAGGTCAGTTTTCATTCCAGTCCCAAAGAAGGGCAATGCTAAAGATTGCTCAACTACCACACAATTTCATTCATTTCACATGCTGGCAAAGTAATACTCAAAATTCTCCAAGCTAGGCTTCAACAGTACATGAATCAAAACTTTCAGATGTTCAAGCTGGATTTAGAAAAAGGTTAACAGGAACCAGAGATCACATTGCCAATATTCGATGGATCATAGAAAAAGCAGGAGAATTACAGAAAAACGTCTACGTCTGCTTCGATGACTATGATAAAGGCTTTGACTGTGTGGACCACAACAAACTCTGGAAAATTCTCAAAGACATGGGAATACCAGACCACCTTATGTGCCTCGTGATAAATCTGTATGCAGGTCAAGAAGCAATAGTTAGAACTGGATATGGAAAAATGGACTGGCTCCCAATTGGGAAAGGAGTACACCAAGGTTCTATATTTTCACCCTGCTTATTTAACTTACATGCAGCGTACATCAAAAGAAATGCTGGGCTGGATGAAGCACAAACTGGAATCAAGATTGCCAGGAAAAATATCAATAACCTCAGATATGCAGAAAACACCACCTTTATGGCAGAAAGTGAAGAGGAACTAAAGAGCCTCTTGATGAAGGTGAAAGAGGAGAGCGAAAAAGTTGGCTTAAAGCTCAACATTCAGAAAACTAAGATCATGGCATCTGATCCCACCACTTCATGGGAAATAGATGGGAAAACAATGGAAACAGTGACTGATACTATTTTCTTGGACTCCAAAATTACTGCAGATGGTGACAGAAGCTCTGAAATTAAAAGATGCTTGCTCTTAGGAAGAAAAGCTATGAGAAACCTAGATAGCATATTTAAAAGCAGAGACATTACTTTGCCAACAAAGGTCGGTCTAGTCAAGGCTATGGTTTTTCCAGTAGTCATGTGTGGATGTGAGAGTTGGACTATAAAGAAGGCTGAGCACTGAAGAATGGATGCTTTTGAACTGTGGTGTTGGAGAAGACTCTTGAGAGTCCATTGGACTTTCAAGGAGATCAAACTAGTCAGTCCTAAAGGAAATTAACCATCAATATTCATTGGAAGGACTGATGCTGAAGCTGAAACTCCAATACTTTGGCCACCTGATGCGAGAAGTCAACTCATCAGCAAAGACTCTGATGCTGGGAGGGATTGGGGGCAGGATGAGAAGGGGACGACAGAGGATGAGATGGTTTGATGGCATCATCAACCCAATGAACATGAGTTTGAGCAAGGACAGGGATGAAGGACAGGGAAGTCTGGCATGTTGCAGTCCGTGGAGTCACAGAGTCGGACATGACTGAGTGACTGAACAAATTACTATTGTACCCACATACACAGAACATAAACATACTGACAACTTCCTTTGTCTGTGGCCAGTAAAACAGCTAGAGGGAAGATGACCCAATAAAAGTAGAGCCCACATCAAAGTCCCTGTTAATGAAATGTACAATTATTGATATATAACTATTTCACAAAGATATCCTTAAGTTCTTATAAAAACAAAGAAAGTTTTTACTTCAAGTGCATAAGGATATGTATAATAAGCTATTTTCCTAGGAAAGACAGTTTCAGATAAAAGGATTAAAGACAACCCTCTTCACAGATCTGTTTTCTTTTTTTATCCCTCACTCAGCTATCTGCTTACATGTAGATAAAATACCACAAGATCCCAACCTTGGCCTAATTGTAGAGGGAAAAATGACTAAAGTATGAAAGTACTAAATACTGTTTTGTTTTGTTTTTGAGAGCTTTATGTGGCAACCCCAACCTGTAAAGCTCCAGCCTCTGAACTTCCCATAGCCCTTGCTCCTCTGAGTAACAAATCAGGTTCTTTGCCATCAGTGGATGGAGAAAGGTAGGAGGTGCCATTAAGAGGAGGTGCTCTCAAAACATTCAAGCATCTAAATACTCCTTAAAGTCCTCATTGTAAACTATATCTCCCTCAGCAGAAATCACTGGCCATCTGTTGGGTTTAATGAACTACCAGTAAAAACTATTTTGATCTTAATTGGACCTCGAAGTGAATGTTTCTTAGGAAAAAACAAATTACAAGTTTCTCTAAATGCCAATTTTCCCTATTGTTGCCTTTTCGGTGACTTTTCATTAAACCTCAGGTCCTGATTCCTTGGGTCAGTAATACTTAATAGGCTTTCTATTTTCCTGATTCTCTGATTCTTCCTTTTCCCCATATTTTTGACTGCCTGAAAATTCAGGAATTTTCTGAAATCTGCTCAATAGATAGAATAAAATTCCTTGAAGATGGTCCCCACCCACACCAAAAAGAAAAATAAATCTTTGTCTTTTTCCTCACAATAAAGAAAATGTAAAAAAGGAAAGATGTTTCACCTCTTTTATCTAAGGGTGGGATATTAGAAAATAAACTGGAGTAGAATTTGCTTATTTACATTATCATTACAATCTCCCCTGTTTTGAAGAAAACCAAAAGGTTTATCAGTCCACTCATTTAATTTGTCAAATGTTCATGAAGTGCCTTTAGAGAAAATACATTCTGCCAAACACTGTGGGAGATTTAGAAAATAGTGACAAACATTTCTGTCCTAATTGTAGAAATAAGATATGTTTTCAAAAAATTATTTCAAGGCTGAATATGTCAAGAGAGGCAGTAAAAAAATAAAGTCACATGGAAGATTCAAAAGGCAAAAGAAGTCACCTCCACTTGAAGAAAACCAAAAATAAATAAATAATATATCCTGTCAACATAGTTCTGTGTGAAGACATGTGACTCCAAATCCATTTCTTTAACCAGGGAACACTAACAATAATAATACTGATGATAATAAGTGTACATTAATTATAATGTTCAGTTTATTAACTGAGAGCAAAATCTAGAGAACCTGGATCAAGGAACGGAAATGTTTTGATGTGGCTCTAGAAAGGAAAGGCTTGAATCTGGCAAAACCCAGGAAGCCCATTTAAAGGGTCATAGTGGTCAATCTTGGGCATTGAGGGCTGTAGCTTGAATAATCTAAAGGAGTGAATGGTCAAATCAGATTCAAAGGTTCGGAGATATTATCTAGAATTAAGCCATATAAATAATTTCAAGGAGATAGGACATCACAAGAAAGAAAAGTATGGAAAAGTCTGGGATAGTCAACGCCTCTCCCCAGCTTCTTTAATGTTGTGTTAGTGTCTTCTCTGGTCTAGGTTTAATACACAACTTTTAAGTGTAGCAGGCAAAAGCACCATGAAGCCCAGGTGGCTCAGTAGTAAAGAATCCCCCTGTCAATGCAGGAGATGCAGGAGACACGGGTTCAATCTCTGGGTTGAGAAGATCCCCTGGAGGAAGAAATGGCAACCCACTCCAATATTCTTGCCTGGAGAATCCCATGGACAGAGGAGCCTGGTAGGCTACAGTCCATGGGGTCGCTAAGAGTTGGACGCAACTGAGTGACCACTTTCAATTTTCACTTTCATGCAATGGAGAAGGAAATAGCAACCCACTCCAGTATTCTTGCCTGGAGAATCCCAGGGACAGAGACTGCTGGGCTTTTGTATATGGGGTCGCACAGGGTCGGACAAGACTGAAGCGCCTTAGCAGCAGCAGCAGCAGCTTTCACTTTCATCAAGAAGCTCTTTAGTTCTTCTCTTTCTGCCATAAGTGTGGTGTCATCTGCATATCTGAGGTTATTGATATTTCTCCTGGTGATCTTGATTCCAGCTTGTGCTTCATCCAGCCCAGCATTTCTCATAATGTACTCTGCATGTAAGTTAAACAAGCAGGGTGTCAATATACAGCCTTGACATACTCCTTTTCCTATTTGGAACCAGTCTGTTGTTCCACGTGCAGTTCTAAGTGTTGCTTCTTGATCTCCATACAGATTCCTCACAAGGCAGGTCAGGTGGTCTAGTATTCCCATCTCTTTCAGAATTTTCCACAGTTTGTTGTGATCCACACAGTCAAAGGCTTTGGAATAGTCGATAAAGCAGAAGTATATGTTTTTCTGGAACTCTCTTGCTTTTTTCAATGATCCAGCAGATGTTGGCAATTTGATCTCTGGTCCCTCTGCCTTTTCTAAATCCAGCTTGAACATCTGGAAGTTCATGGTTCACATACTGTTGAAGCCTGGCTTGGAGAATTTTGAGCATTACTTTGCTAGCATGTGAGATGAGTACAATTGTGTAGTAGTCTGAGCATTCTTTTGCATTGCCTTTCTTTGTGATTGGAATGAAAACTTGAGTTAACAAATCTTGCTCAATATCACAATGATCATCCAGAAACACTTTATTTTTTTTGGTAATTAATTTATTTTTTATTGGAGGCAAATTATTTTACAATATTATATTGGTTGGTTTTGCCATACATTGACATGAATTCGCCCCGGGTTTACATAAGTTCCCCCTCCTGAACCCCCCTCCCACCTCCCTCCTCCCTTTATCCTCCCTCTGGGTCATCCCCGCATGCCAGCCCCGAGCATCCTATAACATGCATTGACCCTGAACTAGTGATTCGTTTCACATATGACAACATACGTGTTTCAATGCCATTCTCCCAAATCATCCCACCCTCACCCTCTCCCATAGAGTCCCAAAGACTGTTCTATACATCTGTGTCTCTTTTGCTATCTCGTATACAGGATTATCATTTGCATCTTTCTAAATTCCATATATATGCGTTAGTATACTGTATTGGTGTTTTTCTTTCTGGCTTACTTCACTCTGTATAATAGGCTCCAGAAACACTTTAAACAGACTAAATATCCAAAGCCATCTCCCAAAACCTCCACAGAACATCTAGAGTGACAATGTCATTGCTTATCAAGCTACCATATATATTGTTGCCTTTAACATGTATGGGATCTGTGCGATTTGGAAATACAGTCTACAATTAAAAATACTATGTGCCACATGAGGCTGTCAACTGGATATATTCTACTCTCAAATATAGCTCCATTGAGCTCCACTGAGTGCACCATAATGCTTACTTCCCATAACCATCCTTTGTGTACCTCCAAAAGAGACTTGCTGGTATATTGGATGACTGGGTTCCATTCCAGCTTTCTTTAAATGTGTTCCATGCACATTTACATTTGAAATATTTAAAGGGACAAATCAAGTTCTAACATACTTGGCAGAAGGCAGCACTCTGCTTTCCATCATATCCAGGCAGCTGCTGCAGCAATACATCATCATGACTTATGCCCACACAGAATACTGATGTTCTGCTGTTTGGCATATCTACTCAATAGGACTCTGTGGTAGAATTTCTCTCAGGTCAACCCAGAAATAACCAGAATGGTAAACACAGCCTGTAAACAATGAACTGAGTGAGAACCATAGTTAGCTGCAGTAGGTTGATTCACAGGGGCATCCTTGATGGCTCAGCTGGTTTAAAAAAAAAAAAAAATCTGCCTGAAATCCAGGAGACCTGGGTTGAGAATATCCCCTGGAAATCCAGTATTCTTGTCTGGAAAATCCCAGGGACAGAGGGGCTGGAGCAGGTTGCGGGGAGGGCGCTACAATCTATGGGATCACAAAGAGTTGGACACAACTTAGTGACTAAACCACCACCAGCAAGTTGATTCATAGGAGGATGCTGCCTCAATTCTTCTCTCAAATTATTCACAGAGTCCAGTTCTCCTTCTTTAGAAAAAAAAGATGAAGAAGTTTCTCACAGCGTCCACCATTAGTCAGCCTTAGAACTGAGAGAGATAGCTTTAGAGTATAATTCTCTTGTTCCTACTGCATTCTTCCCTAGGATATATTCCACCTGTTTGCTATGACATTTCTCCATTTCCATTTATTACCTATTCACACACCCCTATTCTTTTCCCTGTAGTTAGGTTTTCCAGCTCAGAGATACTATTCAACCATGGTATATCTGGCAGTAACAGAATCCTTCCTAATGATTTTTGGTTCACTCCCCGGAATAATTTGTAAATAAAATCTGCTCCCTTCAACTGTATCTAAAATTTAGTGATATGCCTCCAATGATTAATTTTAGGAAGCCATGACAATAATGAGAGACCCTGTTAAAAACATGAAGGAAACAGGATGGGATTAAGGGGAAAACAGGCAGACGAGAATATTCCAACAAGAAAAGGAAGACATGACAAATGTTAGCCTAGTTCAGCTTTGCCCTGGATCAATCTTTATTAGAATAATGGCTCAATTTTCATTATAATTTCATTCCAAGTTTATGAAATTTATTTTCTCAAATAAATTGTATTGATTATGAAATAAATATGTAGGTAGATTAGGATAAAACCTTAAACCCTAAGTAATTATCTCTCTTGACATTTTATAGCAGACATACACATTCTATGAGGTTTCTGGGGGAATTTACCTCTATGCAGAAGCTCCACATTAGACCATAAGGAATAGGAGTAAAATTATGATTCTGAGAGTTGGGACGGTGGGGTCTTTGCCCAGTCTTTGCACTGTAGCACTGGGAACCTCGAACCTCTGGGCAAGTCACTTGCTGTTTCTGTGCTTGTTTCTCCAACTGGGAATAAAGTTGGGCCAGGATTTTTCCTGTATTAATAGTAATACTTTAGGAAGTCATTCTTGATGACTTTCTGCTGCCGACAGAACTAAGTCTCCAGTCCTTAGAAAGGTACACAAGGTACTTCACAATGTGCTCCCAAATAATGCTCCATTTTGACTCCAGCAAACTTTTTCTGTCAAGTGCAAGATATTATTTTCACTTTTGCATGTCATATAGTCTCTGTAACAACTTAAGTCTGCTATTTTAAGGTAAAAACAGCCACAGACAATTCATAAATTAATGTATGGTGTTACATTTTGATCAAACTTTACCTAAGTTTCACATACCACAAAATATTATTCTTCTTTTAATTTTTTCTCAACCAGTTGTACAGCTCATGGGCCATACTTTAAAAAAAAAGTGTGCTGGATTTGGCCCATGAGTTATAGTTTATTAACTCCTAATGTACACTGCTTACACCACACTGAGAACCTCGCCACTTACCAATAATTAAAATCTTTCCAAGGTTCAGTGCCATTGAACATAATGGTCCCTTTGTCTAAAACATCTCTACTTCCACAACTTGTTCCATCCTAGGGAATTTCTACAGGCCCATCAAAGCTTCCTGACAAGCTTTGTATCCTTTCCCAAATCATCTCCCACAATCTTCCCATCTTGATAAATGGCAGCTTCAACCATTTACTGAAGCCATTGAACTAATGCTTGACTCCTTCTCTCACATTTCACATCCAATCCATGAAAGAATCTTTCCAGTACTGTATTCAAAAATATGTCCTCAAACCTACACTTCTCTCCGTGATAGTCTGTGACATCATCACCGTTTATCTACTCTCAGTTCAGTTCAGTTCAGTCGCTCAGTCGTGTCCGACTCTTTGCGACCCCATGAATCACAGCACGCCAGGCCTCCCTGTCCATCACCAACTCCCGGAGTTCACTCAAACTCATGTCCATCTGAACCCCTTTCCCACAGAAGGGAGAAGAGAACCCTCGGTACTATTCAACACAGAAGTCAGATGATACTATAAAAATACAAATCAGGTTATATTATTCTTCTGCAGAATGTGAGAGTTGGACCATAAAGAAAGCTGAGCACTGAAGAAATGATGCTTTTGAACTGTGGTGCTGGACTCTCAAGAGTCCCTTGAACATCAAAGAGAACAAATCATTCAATCCTAAAGGAAATCAGCCCTGAATATTCATTGGAAGGACTGATGCTGAAGCTGAAGTACTTTGGTCACCTCATGCTAAAAGTCAATTTATTGGAAAGGACCCTGATGCTGGGAAAGATTGAAGGCAGGAGGAGGAGAAAGGGACGACAGAGGATGAGAAGGTTGGATGGCCTCTCCGACTCAATGGACATGAGTTTGAGCAAGCTCCAGAACATGGTGAAGAACAGGGAAGCCTGGCATGCTGCAGTTCATGGGGTTGCAGAGTTGGACATGACTTAGTGACTGAACAACAAAAAAACCTTGCAATGATCTCCTATTCCACTCAAAGTAAAAGCAATGTTCCCACAAAGCCTAAAATCCCTCAGTCAGTTTAGTCACTCAGTCATGTCCGACTCTTTGCAACCCCATGAACCGCAGCTCGTCAGGCCGCACTGTCCATCATGAACTGCTGGAGTCTACCCAAATCCATGTCCATTGAGTCAGTGATGCCATCGAACCATCTCATCCTCTGTTGTCCCCTTCTCCTCCTGCCCTCAATCTTTCCCAGCATCAGGGTCTTTTCAAATCAGTCAGCTCTTCACATCAGGTGGCCAAAGTATTGGAGTTTCAGCTTCAACATTAGTCCTACCAGTGAAACCCAGGACTGATCTCCTTTAGGATGGACTGGTTGGATCTCCTTGCAGTCCAAGGGACTTTCAAGAATCTTCTCCAACACCACAGTTTAAAAGCATCAATTCTTCAGCACTCAGCTTTCTTTATAGGAGAAGGCAATGGCAAGCCACTCCAGTACTCTTGCCTAGAAAATCCCATGAATGGAGGAGCCTGGTAGGCTGCAGTCCATGGGGTCGCTAAGGGTCTGACACGACTAAGCGACTTCACTTTCACTTTTCACTTTCACACATTGGAGAAGGAAATGGCAACCTGCTCCAGTGTTCTTGCCTGGAGAATCCCAGGAAAGGGGGAGCCTGGTGGACTTCCGTCTACAGGGTCACACAGAGTCGGACATGACTGAAGTGACTTAGCAGCAGCAGCAGCTTTCTTTATAGTCCAACTCTCACATCCATACATGACCACTGGAAAAACCATAGCCTTGACTAGACGGACCTTTGTTGACAAAATAATGTCTCTACTTTTTAATGTGTTGCCAAGGTTGGTCATGACTTTCCTTCCAAGGAATGAGCGTCTTTTAATTTCATGGCTGCAATCACCATCTGCATTGTAAAATCCCTACATGACATAAAAAATATCCCCGCTTAATATAAAAATCTCCACTCATCACGCTCCTGCCACAGAGTTGCCTGGCTATTCCTGGGACATGTTGATCAATTCCCAACTCAGGACATTCTCACTTGCTGTTCCTCATGCCCAAAATGCTCCTCCTACAGATATTTGTGAAGATCACTCCTCTGCTTCAGGTCTTTGCTGAAATGGCAAATTCTCAGAGGCCATTTTTAACACTCTAAAATTTCAAACCCTACCACCTCAAAACATTCACATCATCTTTCCTGTTTCATTTTTCTCCATCACATTTCTATTATTTGACATACAAGATGTTGTGCTTTGGAGTTTATCATCTATCTCTCCCCCAAAATCCAAGCTGCAAAAGGTCAGGAAATTGTGCCTTATTTGTTCATTGCAAAACCTACAGTACCTCAAACAGTGCCTTGAACCTGGTAAATTTGTTGATTACGTGTTTGTGCCATATTCTACGACTGAATCTCCAATGGCAAATCCTTATTTAACATCTCTAAGGCTTGAGTCCCTTCAACATTTATCACTGTAAGACACCCATTAAAAGCAAGGAACAATATACTCAAATTTGGCATGACCCTATCAAAAACTTATATTGGACTGTACTCCAGTACAGAATTTGCCATGAACACCAGTATTAAACTCTTAAGGCCTTCTAAAAATTTATTAGATATCAGAGGCATTAAAAATACTTGCTTTTATGTATTTAAACAAACAAATTTTAAACCCAAATTAAAGTATAAGATGCATTTTAAGGGGATTAAAGTATTCATTTAGGTTACAAACTATTACTTTCTTTGGCATACTTTCTCTGCTGTAATCTAAAATCTCAACTCAGGTTTCCACTGTATATATATCGGTCTTTAAAAAAAAAACAGTTACCTATATAACTCCTTATTCAAGCCACTTTCCCAGTCTACTATCTCTTGAGGATGCTTTTTAAAAGCTCAGTTAGGAAGAAAGCCACTTTACTATCAGCAGGGCATATATAGCCACTGATCCTGAATAAAGAGCTGTGTGCAAACTGGACTAAACCTGCAATATGCAAGTGACTTAGTGCTTTTATGCAGCAAAGCATTTGCCATGCACGTAAAATTCATTTGGTTAAATTGTTTGGTTTCATTAGATGTACACTACTTGAAATGGTAGACCTCAGTTATTGAATAACAGTTCAATCACATTAAGTTTAACATATCCAACATTTCCTATCTAATCCATTTGATTCGCAAATCTATAAAAGTAAAGATAAAAATTCATCATAACAAAGCAACTCACAGGTGTAAATTCACCAAATATCAGTATTTCATTATTAAGTTTATCAGTTCAGTTCAGTCGCTCAGTCGTGTCCAACTCTTTGCGACCCCATGAATCACAGCACTCCAGGCCTCCCTGTCCATCACCAACTCCCGGAGTTCACTCAAACTCATGTCCATCGAGTCGGTGATGCCATCCAGCCATCTCATTCTCTGTCGTCCCTTTCTCCTCCTGCCCCCAATCCCTCCCAGCATCAGAGTCTTTTCCAGTGAGTCAACTGTTCGCATAAGGTGGCCACAGTATTGGAGTTTCAGCTTTAGCAGCAGTCCTTCCAAAGAACACAGGATTGATCTCCTCTAGAATGGACTGGTTGGATCTCCTTGCAGTATAAGGGACTTTCAAGAGTCTTCTCCAGCACCACAGTTCAAAAGCATCAATTCTTCAGCGATCAGCTTTCTTCACAGTCCAACTCGCACATCCATACATGACCACGGGAAAAACCATAGCCTTGACTAGATGGACCTTTGTTGGCAAAGTAATGTCTCTGCTTTTTAATATACTATCCAGGTTGATCATAACTTTCCTTCCAAGGAGTAAGCGTCTTTTAATTTCATGGCTGCAATCAGCATCTGCAGTGATTTTGGAGCCCAAAAAAATAAAGTCTGACACTGTTTCACTGTTTCCCCATCTATTTCCCATGAAGTGATGGGACCAGATGCCATGATCTTCGTTTTGTGAATGTTGAGCTTCAAGCCAAACTTTTTCACTCTCCTCTTTCACTTTCATCAAGAGGCTTTTTAGTTCCTCTTCATTTTCTGCCATAAGGGTGGTGTCATCTGCATATCTGAGGTTATTGATATTTCTCCCAGCAATCTTGATTCTAGCTTGTGCTTCTTCCAGCCCACCGTTCCTCATGATGTACTCTGCATATAAGTTAAATAAGCAGGGTGACAATATACAGCCTTGACGTACTCCTTTTCCTATTTGGAACCAGTCTGTTGTTCCATGTCCAGTTCTAACTGTTGCTTCCTGACCTGCATACAGGTTTCTCAAGAGGCAGGGCAGGTAGTCTGGTATTCCCATCTCTACTTAATCAAATATTTTATATAAACAGAAATTAAATGTTAAAGATGAGAAGATATAAAATTAATAAGAAATCTTAAATCAAAATTGCCATGTAAGATGTAATCTATCTATTTCAGACTTGTTACTAGTATAGAACAATTTGAATTGCTCTAAACACTGCAGATACTGATTGCAGCCATGAAATTAAAAGACACTTACTCCTTGGGAGGAAGTTATGACCAACTTAGATAGCATATTAAAAAGCAGAGACATTACTTTGCCAACCAAGGTCCGTCTAGTCAAGGCTATGGTTTTTCCAGTAGTCATGTATGGATGTGAGAGTTGGACTGTGAAGAGAGCTGTTCGCCGAAGAATAGACGCTTTTGAGATCACCGAAGAATTGATGCTTTTGAACTGTGGTGTTGGAGAAGACTCTTGAGAGTCCCTTGGACTGCAAGAAGATCCAACCAGTCCATTCTAAAGGAGATCAGTCCTGGGTGTTCATTGGAAGGACTGATGCTAAAGCTGAAACTCCAATACTTTGGCCACCTCATGCGAAGAGTTGACTCACTGGAAAAGACTCTGATGCTGGGAGAGATTGGGGGCGGGAGGAGAAGGGGACAACAGAGAATGAGATGGCTGGATGGCATCACCAACTCGATGGACATGAGTTTGAATGAACTCTGGGAGTTGGTGACGGACAGGGAGGCCTTGCGTGCTGTGATTCGTGGGGTCACAAAGAGTCGGACACGACTGAGCAACTGAACTGAACTGAAACAGTACAAACCCTCTTTTTCTAAGGTAGTGCCAAGGTCAGAACTGAAAAAAATATGATTACCAAAGTCATCAAGATATCTCATCTTTACTATTTATTTGTGCAAATTTCCATCATATGATAATTCTGCATACGCACAACTAAATCAAAATTTAAGTACCTTATCCATCACTCATAGCATGGGACAAATTAGCACATTTAATAGGATTAGAACTGTATCTAGAAATTATTAAGCACTCAATAAATGTTGATTATTGCTTTTTTGGGCAATGAGAGTTGTAGTATTACAAATCAGAAAATATACACCACACATAGAATGATACATCAGGGTGAGTTTTTGAGACAAACCCATATCTGTTTAACAGAAAGCTATTTTACCTGGAAGCAAAGAAAGCAAACACTTTTGTTAAGATATAAACATGGACATACTACACAGCTGAATATAGCATTCCAATGAATACTTTAAATAATAAGCTAGATTTTTAGAAGTTTTCTCATTCATGGAGGAGAGCTTTGGGCTACAATCACAGATCCAACTGGTCTCTTTCTCTTAAGAGCATTTTGGTGGGGAAAAAAAAAACTTTGACAAGCACGGCTTTGTGAAGCAATGTCTTTGTGCCTACAGATAAACAAATGGCACATGTCTACCTCACTTTCCATGTAGATGAAGAGTGAACTCTTAACACTTTGCTCTATCTACATTTTCATGGGCCAACATTTTTCCTTGCTGTCCTCCTGCTCAGGAAGACTTTATACCCTGAATTTGTAGGCACAAACCTAAGCTAATCCTCACATCTACAGTTGTTCTCCCTTTTTTTTTCTGAGCACTGTAGAACCAGGGATGACTAATATCTACCTGCAAATTCCTAAAATGCAGTTGCTTTTTAATACTTGATTAATAAATTATAATTAAGAAATACCAAGTACCATATATTTGCATCTTGATGAGAATATTGGAAATGAGGAAATCAAAGAAATGATTTATCCTATTCTTAAGAAGTTCTATAGAATTTTATGTTTACATCTTGATTACAAAGCCTCCTCACAATTCATAAGATGTCCCTCAACTCTGCCTCCCATTTAAATCGGATTAATCCAGATGACCTTGTTCAACTGCAGGTGGTTTACTGTGATTTATGTTTGGAAATTACTAATGAAAAAGAAAATTTTAGCCTCAAAATACTTATACCCTAGGAAAGTAAAACATAACTTTTATGGAGGCTAAATATCTGAGAATGATACTCAAACCTGGTCTATTTACAGCATTCTACACTAATTGAAAAGTTTTTAAATATCTATCTCTTATAGGAAGACTTTAGCACTAAGTGTACCTAATTAAAACCAAACCCTGAATATGTATTCTAGGAGAAAAATAATATTGCAAATTAACTTATTAGTATTTTATGAAAGTTACATTGAAAGTGAAAGTTGTTCGGTCATGTCTGACTCTTTGTGACCCCATGGACTGTGGTCCATGGAATTCTCCAGGCCAGAATACTGGAATGGGTAGCCTTTCCCTTCTCCAGGGGATCTTCCCAACCCAGGAATCAAACCCAGGCCTCCCGCTTTGTAGGTGGATTCTTTACCAGCTGAGTTACAAGGGAAGCCTAAGAATACTGAAGTAGGTAGCCTAGCCCTCCTCCAGCAGATCTTCCTGGCCCAGGAATCAAACAAGGGTCTCCTGCATTGCAGGTGTATTCTTTAGCAACTGAGTTAAGTAAGGAAGCCCATTAGTATTATATATGTGTATCTAATTGTATTCTATATACATGTGTTATATATATATATATATATAGAGAGAGAGAGAGAGAGAGAAAGCCATAAAATTTAACGAAAAAAAAACTATAGATTAATGTAATATATCCCCAACAGATGAAACTAATAAATAAGCTAAGGCAAGATAGAAAATGTCTCATATTTTCTTTTTTAATACGATAAAAATGCATTTATTGGCATTGAGAAACAGGACGAGTATGAAGAAGTGGTGATCTTGATGTCCTAACTTTTGGAATTGCTAAAGCATTTGGTAATTGATTCATATGTTATCCTTGTAGAATAGGTGTTCAGTTCAGTTCAGTTCAGTCACTCAGTCGTGTCCGACTCTTTGCAACCCCATGAATCTCAGCACGCCAGGCCTCCCTGTCCATCACCAACTCCTGGAGTTTACCCAAACTCATGTTCATTGAGTCGGTGATGCCATCCAGCCATCTCATCCTCTGTCGTCCCCTTCTCCTCCTGCCCTCAATCCCTCCCAATCAGGGTCTTTTCCATTGGAAAAGAATAGGTGTTACATACATTATAATTAGTTGTGGAAGCAGAAATACCAAAAATCTGTGTAGTTTATTGAAGAAAAATATCTCCCTATCTATGGAAAGCACATTAGCCCAAAATTAAGCTCAAATTTTTTGCGATCCCATGGACTATAGTCCTGCCAGTTTCCTCTGCCTAGGGAAGTTTCCAGACAAGAATAGCACTAGTGGGTTGCCATTTCCTCCTCCAGGGGATCTTCCTGACCCAGGGATCGAACCCAGGTCTCTTGCATTACAGGCAGGGTTTTTACCACTAAGTCACAAAGGAAGACCTAAAATTATACAGAATCCTTAAAAAAATTTCATGAATACAAAGAGAAAATAAAACAGATGTGAACAGTCTTCCAGAACCCTCACCATTCATTTGTGATTTTACAGATCATAAGGGTGTTTGAAGTCCAGTGGAGAAGTAAGGCCTAAGTTTTTTCTATAAAGATATCACTGAAGGTACAAATGTTGAGATCTATTCATATTGTAAAGAGAAAACTCTCCCAACTCATAATCCAGAAGAATGCCAACACATATGGATTTTCCTATACTCCCTAACCACAGGGATGAGTCCAGCGCTTGATCTGCCAGCAGCCGTCCCTGGAGGAAGCGTATGTAAGAGTATGGGGAAAGACTCCTTCCACTCACTTAGAGCCAGACATTTGTGTCTCACTTCTACCTGCCAGTAGTGCTTGCCAACCTCAAACCCTTCAGCACTCAAGATGGGTAGGTGAAAAGTAGCATTATAAGGAACATTTGCTTTTCTGCAAGTGACATTTTGTCTTCAGATATGAGATCAGATTGGACAGTTTCAAGATCTAGTGTCAAATCTATTTTAAATGTGCTTATCATTTTATGCAGACCAATGTTTCCTGGAGAGAGACAGCAGCTCTCTTTCTTCAGTTCCTATGAAAACAATGCTGGGATTTGGGGGGTTTATACCTTTAAGCACCTGTCAGTAACTGCAGTTTAGACTCCACACATTTTTCTATTTCACTTTACAGATTTTTGAGTGTAGAAATATGATAAGAAAGTATGGCTTTAGTTTCATTTTATTTTAATATTCTTCTCTTCCATCAGTAAATCTAAAAAACAAAAAAAAAAAAAGCATCCTGCTTTCCCAATAAAACTGGTGACTCTGTTCAAGTTCAGAAGATAATTTCCCCTTCTAATTCTTCACCTGTATCCTCACCTATATTTTGAAAGTTTAAGATGTATAAATTGTTAATTTACACATGTATACTGCAAAATTAGTACCAGTATAGCATTAGCTAACACCTCCATTACCTTCACTAGCTTTGTTCGTAGTGATGCTTCCTAAGGTCCACTTGACTTCGCATTCCAGGATGTCTGGCTCTAGGTGAGTGATCACACCAATGTGATTATCTGGGTCGTGAAGATCTTTTTTGTATAGTTCTTCTGTGTATTCTTGCCACTTCTTCTTAATATCTTCTGCTTCTGTTAGGTCCATACCATTTCTGTCCTTTATTGTGTCCATCTTTGCATGAAAAGTTCCCTTTGTATCTCTAATTTTCATGAATAGATCCCTATTATCATTCTATTAAGAGATGTTTGCTCCTTGGATGAAAAGTTATGACCAACCTAGACAGCGTATTAAAAAGCAGAGACATTACTTTGCCAACAAAGGTCCATCTAGTCAATTATAGTTTTTCCAGTAGTCATGTATGGATGTTATAGCTGAACTATAAAGAAAGCTGAACGCCAAAGAATTGATGCTTTTGAACTGCGGTGTTGGAGAAGACTCTTGAGAGTCCCTTGGACTGCAAGGAGATCCAATCAGTCCATCCTAAAGGAGATCAGTCCTGGGTGGTCATTGGAAGGACTTATGTTGAAGCTGAAACTCCAATACTTTGGCCACCTGATGTGAAGAACCTACTCATTTAAAAAGACCCTGATGCTGGGAAAGATTGAGGTGGAAGGAGAAGGGGATGACAGAGGATGAGATGGTTGGATAGCATCACCGACTCGATGGACATGAGTTTGAGTGAACTCCGGGAGTTGGTGATGGACAAGGAGGCCTGGCGTGCTGTGATTCATGGGGTCGCAAAGAGTCGGACACAACTGAGCGAGTGAACTGAACTGAACTGATTAATATATTGAGCGACCCATATCAGAACACTAAAATGGTTCACTGCTAGGAGTAGTTTCTTTTTCCTTTTCTGAACAGAGCTAGAAAATATAATTTGTTATTAGGAAAAAAATCATGAATTCAAATGGTTATTTCCAATATACATTGAACATTACATTTTTATTCAGATTGTTTTATTTTATACTGATTTCATTTTGCCTACATAAAAAATTAAGCAACACTGCTATTAAAATCAAAGCAACTAATTAAAACTAATACACTGAGTGGAAAAAAAATCATATTTTTTAACCCTTAGAATGTGTCACTCCAAGGTATAGTTTACAACCAAATGGTATCTGCCCAGAATTATCAAATGTAGACCAATGAAAGAAAATTTAAGGTTTCAGAAAGACAAAAATGACATTTCAAATCATGAGTATCTTAGTCCATTCAGGGTACTATAATAGAATACCATAGATTACATAGCTTTTAAGTGATAGAAATTTATTTCTCATAGTTCTGGAGTTTAGAAGATCAAGGTCTAGGTGTGGGTTATTCAAAGTCTGGTTAGGACCTGCTTCCTGGGTCATAAATGGTCACCTTCTCACTATAACCTCACATGGGCAGTGGGGAAGGGAGCTCTCTGGGGCCTCTGAGAGGACTCTGCCTTCATGACCTAAACATTTACCATAATCTTGGTGGTTAAGATGGCAACATAGGAATTTTCCCGGGGGACACAAACATTCAGTTTACAGCAAATGCTGAATGTGAGAACACCAATAAATGGCATGCATACAGCCAGTCACACATTCAGAAAAAAATATGTTATTCTGTCAAACATACACAAGAACAAATTTCACCTGGATTCAAAAGCTAAATGCAAAAAAAGCTGAAGTATAATCATTGTTGCTATTGTTTAGTCACTAAGTCATGTCTGACTCTTTGTGACCCACTGAAGTATAGACCTGTCAGGATCCTCTGTTCATGGGATTTCCCAGGTAAGAAACTGAAGTGGGTTGCCATTTCCTTCTCCAGGGGATCTTCCCAACCCAAGGATCAAATTCATGTCTCCTGCATTGCAGGTGGATTCCTTATCACTGAGCCACCAGGGAAGGTCCAAACTATAATAATACAATATATTTTAAAATACTTTCAATCTGAAAGAAAGGAATACCTTTCTGAACAAGATGTAAAACCCAGATTCAAAAAAGGAAAAGATTAAATACATGACACAAAAGTATAGAATAGAGGACACTGTGAGAAAATATTTTCAAATACACTATACAATTATATAATAAGAAAGAATTCCTAAAAATTAATTTATTAAACACAGAACTTGAATTTAAAATGGAAATAAATATGTGAACATGTAATTTTCTAAAAAAATAAATATACATAAATATCTGAAAAGATGCTCTGCCTCACTGATACTGAAGGAAAAACACATTAAAATAAAAGCAACAGATCATATTTGGCAAACATATTGACAAAAATTAAAATGATTCAATGTTAGCAATGATGCAGGAAATAAAAATTCTGAAAGAGTTATGGAGGAAGTGTAAATTGGTACAGCTTTTTTGAAGGGCAATATGTTAATCAATCAAAATGTTGAATCTTTATGTCACAGCAGTTTCATTTCTAGCTATCTAGTCAATGAGAAATACATAGTAGCAACATGACATATACAGGAATAGGCATTAAAGCATTCCTTACTACAAGGAAAACTTTTAAACAACTTCATTATCTACTGATATGTAAATGGTTTAAACTGTGTTATACATTTATAATAAAAAGATATATGTATACTGATTTAATGAGCTATTTTCAGCATACAATATGTATTTTTATTGTTGTTTTTCAGTTGCTAAGTCGTGTCCAACTCTCTGCAACCCCATGGACTGCAGAATGTCAAGCTCCTCTGTCCTCCACTATATCCCAGAATTTGCTCAAATTCAAGTCCAATGGGTCAGTGCTATCTAAACATCTCATCCTCTGCCTCCCCCTCCTCTTTTTTCCTTCAATCTTTCCCAGCATCAGGATCTTTTCCAATGAGTCAGCTCTTTGCATCAGGAGGCCAAAATATTGGAGCTTCCTTCAGCATCAGTCCTTCCAATGAATATTCAGGGTTGATTTCCTTTAGAATTGACCTCGTTGCAGTCCAAGGGACTCTCAAGAGTTTTCTCCAGGACTACAATTCAAAAGCAACAATTCTTTGGTGCTTAGCCTTCTGAGTTGTGGTACAACTCTCACATCCTTACATGACTACTGGAAAAACCACAACTTTGACTATATGGACCTTTGTCACCGAAGTGATGTCTGCTTTTTAATATGCTGTCTAGGTTTGTCATAGCCTTCCTTCCAAGGAGCAAGTGTCTTTTGACTTCATGGCTGAAATCACCATCCACAATGCTTTTGAGACCAAGAATAAAAAAATCTGTCACTGTTTCCACTTTTTCCCCTTCTATTTGCCATAAAGTGATGGGACTAGATGCCATGATCTTCATTTTTTGAATGCTGAATTTTAAGCCAGCTTTTTCACTTTCCTCTTTCACTTTCATCAAGAGGCTCTTTAGTTCCTCTTCACTTTCTGCCATTAAATTGATATCATCTGCACATCTAAGATTGTTGATTTTTCTCTCAGCAATCTTGATTCCAGCTTGTGCTTCATCCAGCCCAGCATTTCGCATGTTGTTCTCTGTCTGGAAGTTAAATATGCAGGGTGACAATAGACAGCCTTGACATACTCCTTTCCCAATTTGGAACCAGTCAGTTGTTCCATGTCTGGTTCTAACTGCAGCTTCTTGACCCACATACAGGTTTCTCAGGAAACAGGTAAGGTGGTCTGGTACTCCCATCTCTTTAAGAATTTTCCAGTTTGTTGTGATCCACCATGGACTTAACATTCCAGGTTCCTATGCAATATTGTTCTTTACAGCACTGAACTTTACTTTCACCACTAGACACATCCACAACTGAATGTCATTTCTGCTTTGGCCCAACTGCTTCGTTCTCTCTGGGGCTACTAGCATTGTCCTTTGCTCTTCCCCAGTAGTAGACTGGACACCTTCTGACTTAGGGGCTTATCTTACATCATATCTTTTTGCTTTTTCATACTGTTCAGGGGGCTTTCACAGCAAGAGTACTGGAGTGGGCTGTCATTTCCTCCTCTAGTAGATCACATTTTGTCAGAACTCTTCCCTATGACGCATCCATCTTGGATGGCGCTGAACAGCATGACTAATAGCTTCACTGAGTTGCACAAGCCCCTTCATCACAATAAGGCTGTGATCCATGACAAGGAGATACAATATGTATGGTATGAGACAATTTACTTTCTAAAACATATATGCAAAAATCTGCAAATACTATACTATACTATTATATCACATATATATGTATAGAGTGTATATATACATATACAGTATATGTATGCATATATATAGTGTATATGTATATATTGTTGTTTAGTTGCTAAGTCATGTATGACTCTTTGTGATCCCATGGATTTTAGCCTACCAGGCTCCTCTATCCATGGGATTTTCCAGGCAAGAATACTGGAGTGGGAAGTCATTCCCTTCTCCAGGGGAGCTTTGCCAGGGATCAAACCCATACCTCCTGCATTAGAGATGGATTCTTTACCACTGAGCTACCAGGGAAACCCATATATATAGGGTTTTGATATTAATAGATAGCATCTCTGTGTAGTATATCTGACAATAAGAGAAATAACTAATACCTGGCAAAAGGATTTATTTTACAAAGAAAGAAATTATTTTCAAAAAAAAAAAAAATCTGATAAGCACTTGAAATAAATAACAAAACCCAGAGGATGGGTGTTGGTTGATAGCAAGGTTTTAGAGAATGGGGCAGTATCACTGAGCATGATCCAGGAGAATAATATTATAGGGTAGGCAGGAGGTGGCAGAATGGATGAGAAAGAATGTGGAATGAGAAAAACCCAAGGAAGATGAGAGTGAGAGGAAGGTGACCAAACTTAAGTGATGAAGTGATCACAAAGAAATACTTTACATGTACACCCATGACTGATTCATGTGAATATATAACAAAAAACACCATAATATTGTAAAGTAATTAACCTCCAATTAAAATAAACTTTAAAATTTTTTAAAAAAGAAATACTTTAAAGAGAGAATCTTTAAAATGAGATTTTGAGATATATGCAGCATTGCTCAAAGGAATTCTTACTGATGACATACATCATCCAAAAAAAATCTGATATAGCACAAATATTCTATGTGGGCAAAGTTATTGTAAAAGCAGACAAATAAAAACAGTGAATGGGTCTTATGTAACCTCTGAAGAATACAACATGAAAGAGATGTGTTAAAGAACACCCTTGACAAGAAAGTGACAATAAGAACAGTCAAACAGTAAGAAGCTCTCAGGCATCTAGAGAAATCTTATTGAAAGCTGTGGAAAGATTGCGTAATATGTAGGTTTAAATCATTTGCCCAGCTCTCAATGATTCAGGGAGCCCAGCCAACATCTGTTGTATGTGTGTATGGGTTAATTTTCTTAGCTGTGAAAATGTATTACTACTGTAGGAAGAGAAGGGAATGAGGAAGCAAAGGAGTATGGAGGAAAAGAATACATGGATAGAATTAGAACTATCATGAACTAGAACTAGGAGCAAAACTAGCTACATAATGTCCAATAATCATTCATCTTCCCTCTACCAGTTCCTCTTTCAACGTCCCCACTTCAGTTGATAATACTGCTTCATAACCAAGCACTTCACCGTAAACTTCACCATTATTTTTCATTCTCCAAGCCTACATTCTCTTTCACTTCAATTAGTTGCAATGTCCTGATGTATCAACCCTGATTGAAAATAAAAACCCTTTTTCTTCTAAAAAAAAGAAAAAAGCATCCTCTTCACCTTGGAGCCTCAGAAGGAAAGTATATGTGCTACAGAAAAACAGGTAAGATGTTCACCTAACCAATTAGATGAGGCATAATCAACCTTGGCAACAAAATACTAACAGATAATGCAGGCTGTTCAACTTATAACCAAATCCAACACCATATCTCCAATGTGTAACCCCTCCTCTTCTGACTGCCACTGTTCTCATTCAACTGCTATGATCTGAATGGTGTACCTTCTTACCTGGACAATGGTAGATGCCTGTTAACTACTCTGATATCTCATCTCTACCCACACCACTTTATTCTGTGTGAAGATTCTAGATGAATATTCGTTTCAGTCATGACTGTAGACTGTAAGCCACCAAAACTGACTTGGGCTAAATTAAGCAGGAATAAAATTGTACACAGTATGTAAGGAAGTCCTCAAAAATCAGTTGGAAGGCTAAAGAAACAAGTTTTAGGAAACTGGGAAGAAACAAAGAAGGCCAGAAAGAGGGGAATACAGTCAAGTTCATGTTTCAAGAAGAGTCAGGGAAGGACACAGCCATTGATATTATGCCACTGGACACTCCTCACTGCCCCAACTGGATACATTGTTAGTATGATAGTTTGCTGTAGGTCACTACATCACTTTGCTAATCCCTCAAGTTAAAAAATTTCATGGGAGTTTATAATTGGCATATGGCTGAGTCAAGGCCATGTGTCTCTGGCTTCAAGTAGGGAGATGAAATGTCTGCCTCCTCTTTGGTTTTCATAGTGAAAGACAGACCTCAGCCTCCAACTAGTACCTCATAATAGGGACTTCTCCCAAAACAGGAACGGTGACTGGATTCTGGATGGCCAAAAACATACTAGTAATGTTAACCACCATCTTTAAACGAAATCCTCCCCTTTGAATCCACATTCCTACCATGTTATTTAAAGGAAACTTTTACCTTTGAATTCACATTCCTCACCAGAGGGACTGGTAGAAGGAAGATGAATGATTCCTGGCCATTATTTAGCTCGTTTAGTTCCTGGTGCTAGTTCATTCCGCGTGCTAGCTATCCATGTATTCTTTTCCTTCCCCCACCTCCTATCCTCCTCTTCATACAGTAATAATATATTTTCATAGTTCAAAAAATCAAAGCTATAATCACTTCATCCCCCAAATCCCTTTCCAGCCTTTTAATTGATTCTTCACTGACCATTGTTCAGTCCCATTGCACCTTTCAGATACTTCTTCCTGCTAGTAATGACCCTTCTTTATTCTACCTGTACAAAAGTTACACAACCTTCAAGACCCCTGAAATCAAATGCAACCTCTCTCAAAAATTTTCCTTGTTCCCAGATGAACTCTCTCTGATCTCAACTTAAAATACTTACATTCTTCCTAATTTATATTTTAATTATTTGCATGCACTCTCTCTCTTGAGATTGCAATCCCTTCAAGAACAGAATATGATTTATTTTTCATGTTTTTACAAATATCTTTAACATAGGTGTCAAATAAATGCAGAACTGACATTGCAAATGTAGCATTCAAAAGCAGATCTAATACATCAGTTCAGTTCAGTTCAGTTCAGTTCAGTCTTTCAGTCGTGTCCGACTCTTTTCAACCCCATGAATCACAGCACGCCAGGCCTCCCTGTCCATCACCAACTCCCGGAGTTCACTCAAACTCATGTCCATAGAGTCAGTGATGCCATCCAGCCGTCTCATTCTCTGTCGTCCCCGTCTCCTCCCACCCCCAATCCCTCCCAGCATCAGACTCTTTTCCAGTGAGTCAACTTGACGCATGAGGTGGCCAAAGTATTGGAGTTTCAGCTTTATACATAACACTTCACAAAAGGAAATTGTTTACCTAATTGCTATGGAACAAAAAGACAAGGATGATATAGTAATAGAAATGTTTCTACTTTAAGAAAGCTTGATGTAAACATAAAAATCTGAATTTAAGAAACTCTCTTTAAACATTTACCTAACAAAACTGTGCAGTTTAAAAAAGATTTACTTCTAACCTTTAAAAGGTAAACTTACTTGGAGTATTAAAATATAATTTGACTTGCCAAAATATGTTATTTTAAATAACTATTGTATTAAGAAAGGTGCACATATACATAAATACAAAGGATAAAATCCTTTCATCAAACTCCTACTCTTCCAAAAATACCCTCTCTGGCTCTGAGATCGACAAATAGGCAGCAGGAAACAAAACAAAAAAAGAGCTGGTTTAGCAGAAACCTATAAATGATGATTGAAGGTTTGGAAAATGATCTATTAAAGGAGGTCAAGAAAATGGATATTATCCAGTTTGAAGATTAAAGATTGATTTGAGACAATTTAATAACAATCTATAAATACATGAAGGGCTCTCACACAGGGAATAATCACCAGCTACTCTTCAATTCCAATTTGGGCCAGAACAAGAGAAAAATTATGTTATATAAAAGGAAGAATTCTTGATAGTAAAAATCATTTAGTAGGAAAGTGGAGAGCTAAGGAGAGTTGTGAAATCTTGCTCCCTGTGAAATGGCTTTAAAATGTGGCTCAAGACACACATCCTGCCTAGAGGTAAAAGAATGCATGAGATAAACTTTCATAGTCTTCTCCAATGTCTGGAGTCAGAAGTTTTAAATTTATTTCACTTTTAGAAAATTTTACTGTTTTTTAAGATTCCTTGTTTTGCCTATGAAATGCTGTATTGAAAGAATAATTTTAGGACTTGGTTATATTCCAATTTTCTCCCACATTCATCTTAAAGTTCTGCCATTTTAACGATTATTTTCTGACATCTATTTGAGTGTTAAACACTGGGAGAAGGTGAGCAAGAACAAATGCAATATAAATTTTGAAATATACTGTAGTTAGCTTCTATATTATAGTTCTGGATAAAAGAACTATATACTGAACATGATAAAAGAACAACATACATTCTTGATAAAAGAGCTAATTATAATATATGACAATTTATATTACATACGTTCTTGCTCACCCACTTCATACCCAAGAAGGTTCTAGCAAACCTGCCTCCACTACCTCCATAACTCTACTTCTCCAATACCCCAAAGTCAGTTTATATTTGAATCACAGAATCTCTTCTGCCTCTGCTGTTACTTCCCACTGGGTTGGCTGTAACAATCACAAAGACCAAAAAAATAAATAAAAGAGATGAAAAACAGTGTAGTGATAGCCATGACACAAAGAGCCTCAAGGATAACCATGTTATTTATTACATTAACATTTCTAACTTTTTCAACTATCTCCATGTTTACCTGGAAAATTCCATGGATAGAGGAGCCTGGGGGATGACAGTCCATGAGGTTGCAAAGAGTCAGACATGACTGAGCAACTAACACTTTAACATTCACCTACATTTTAGCAGAGGAAACTAATCAAATATGATGAGTCTCAAAAATTAAAGAAAATTCAATTTTTTCCTAAAATACTCTCTACATTAATCATTCATTCAAGTACAAGAAGTTAAGAGTAGTTAAAAGAATCTTATTAGTGTATCAGTCAGATTTCTCCAGAAACATAGCAGACAGACTAACTCCTTGCAACTCCATGGACTATAGCCCATAGGCTTCCCTATCCATGGTTTTCTCCAGGGAAGAATAGTG